>NW_009706226.1:0-136143 GCF_000703405.1 Apaloderma vittatum | reverse complement strand
GCAGGGATGGAATTAATGAGATTTAACAGAATGCGAAAAATAAAAAGCACATGACACGTATCAGTGACGGAGGCTGGATTGGAAGAAGACGGCACAACTAACGGTAGAAGGTGAAAAGACAGGCTGGAAAGGAGCTGTACACTATCATTTTAAAGTATGGTTTCAAGATCAGCTTAAGCCGATCCAAGTGCCTGCTGCTTCTGCAAAGGGAGTCCTGCCCACTCCTCCTTCCTTCCTCCAAATGATGTGCTGCAAGTGGTAATAAGAAAAAAGTAAAATTCATCCAGATCAGATACTTGATCCAGCTGACTAGCTGCTCATATTATTACAGCTGCCTCAAGGCAAAGAGGCAGGGGGCGGACACAGGAGAGGGCAGCATAAAATTGACTTAACGTTGCTGATGGATTCGTGCTCTTGGTCTTCAAGTCCTGATGAGATTCTGAGTTAGATATTGTTCAGAAGAGAGGCTGGCTAGGAAGACTTGGAGTGGTAACACAAAGACAAGAAGCAGCCACCTGGGACAGTATTTATAGTGGGCAATACTTACAGGAATAAAGGTACTCGAAACACACAGGAGGCAAAATCAAGCATTTAAAAGTTATGGAAAAAACTTATTCATGTTTCCCATGTATTTAATTCAGCATCCATAGGCAGGCCTGCTGATGCAGTCTTTAATTACATGATCAGATGCTGGTTTGGTTTTTTTCCCTTGAGACTGCTTGCAGAGAGGCAGGGTGGCAGAGGCTCCAGGAGTACATCCCCCTCGCCAGTGGCCACCCTGTCCCTCGTGACCCCTTTTGAGCAGAGCAGTGCCTGCGACCGGAGGGCTCGCTTCACCTCGTTGCGTCGTGAATGACAAAGTCCAGTGCTCAGCAATCCCACCAGTAGCTCCATGCTTCCCTCTCCCAACTTTCGTGGGTATCTCCTTCATGAGCCCTGGCATATTTCCACTCTTTATTAATCCAGCATTTATGGCTCCTAAACAAAACATCTTTCTGCCTCTTTATGCCTCATAGCTGCACCTGCAGTATGCCATACGTGTGCAGGATGTGCTAAGCTTACTTTTAAATGGTAACGTATGCTTCAAGTTTCTCTCAGAATAAGAAGCAATATAGAAAAATAAAAAGAAATTCAGGGTAAAATGCCTTCAGAGAAAAAGAGGCAAATGTTGGAATATGTTTTGTAATAAGTGAAATATAAAACTCTGAGGTCTTGTGGCTATCTTTTTAATTTAATTTTTTTTAATATTAAAAGGGAATATTAAATTATGCACATATATACACACATAAACCCACATTCTTGATTCCACTCATTGAAGGAAAGGGTTGAAAAAGAACAGTTTACCCAGCCCAGTGAGAAATCAGATGCTGGCAGATGATGTCATGCTGTCTAGACTAGAATAAAACATGTATTTTAAAAAATCTTAGCTAACTTACTTGAATTAAATATTTTAAAACTAAAAAGTCACAAGTGCTAGTTGATGGTCTCAGATTTTACTTTGATCATGTTCTATGAGTCCTGGTGTCTTTTTATAACGTATTTTTAAAATGCTTCTTTTTCTCCCTTTAAGCATACCTATGGAGAATTGCATACTCCTAAGAAGATATGACTGATTCTTCTGGGTTATCCAGTTCAGTCCCTTGCTCTTGCAGCCCAGATATTGTATAATTCCTTTCATGTAATGATCAAACTCCTTCTTACAACTATTTAGGGATTATTTTTTTTAGTTCCCGTACTACCATTTGGAGACTGTTTCAGTATTCTGGTTTCTTTTCCCCTTAAATTTGTTCATAGCCTGCTTATATTACGTTGTTCTTGGTCTGATCTTGCCCTTGAACTTCAGGGGCCTTTTCTGCACAGAGTTTGCTGCCTTAAAGCATGGAGCAGTCCTCCTCACTGTCTTCCTCTGTAGGCTTAAAAAGCAAAGTTCCTGCCTGACAACAGTTCAGCTTTGGTGAAGATTCCCAAATTCTTGAGGAGGATAGATAGTGACTGGTTTTGTGTTCCTCGTTCATATGATGATCAATCTTAAACCAGTTTTTGGTATTGACCTTCAGAAAGTGAGTGATATATCAAGTACCTTACCCACATTTCTCTTTGAGGATAGGCTTGGTCTTCTAGCGCACAGTGCTCTGTGGGTTTTTGCAGACTAATTTTCATTTGGCTTCATTCTGGTTTCTTACTATAAATAGTTCAAGTAGGAAAGAAGGAACGTTTGATTGTAGTTTGGAAAAAACCCTGTTTCTCATTTGGATTAAATTTCAATTGGTGAGAATTGATACTTTAACATTTAAAGAGATACAATATTCTAAGCATTAATTTTTCAAGTAGGAGGTAGCCCTTATATGCTAAGGAAAAATTATTTTCAAATCAGACTGTCTAATAGATCTAATCAAGAACGCATTTGATTTCATGTGGGTTTACCACACGTACTTCATTTGAGAAGCTGGAAATTACTAAGTTTTGATTCTGGACTCATTTTCTAATTTTAAAATTGCTGTGAAAAAGAATGTGTATATTTTTTTTCCCCTTTGAAGTATAATGTAGAGAGAGGACAGAAAATACAAGTGGCTGGCCTTTTTATGTTTCAAGAATTTATCTGAAATGTCTTTATTTTTAAAAGTGAAGGGCATCAATAGGGGACTGATTAGCTCAGTGGTTTGAGCACGGTGCTGGCAACAATGATCAACACCGAGGTCGCGGGTTCGATTCCCGCTAGGTCCCCATGTGTTGCCTGGTCTAGTCGAGAGGTGGTGTCCCTGCCCATGACAGGGAGGTTGGACTAGGTGATCTCTAAGGTCCCTTCCAGCCTATGCCATTCTATGATTCTATGGTCAATAGTGGTGTGGCCTCAACTTGAGCACTGGCTGCAGTTCTGGGCCCCATAATTAAAGAGGGGTGTCAAGCTGCTTGAATGTCTGCAGGGGAGGGCAGCCAAGCTGGTGAAAGGGCTGGGTGGAATGTCCTGTGAGGAGCAGCTGAGGACTTTGGGCTGGTCTAGTTTGGAAAAAAGGAGGCTGATGGGTGACCTCATTGCTCTCTACAGCTTCCTGAGGAGGAGATGTGGAGAGGGAGATGCTGATCTCTTCTTGCAGGGATCCAGTGATAGGATGTGTGGGAATGGTTCAAAGCTGTGCCAAGGGAGGTTTAGACTGGATGTTGGGAAGCATTTCTTTACTGCAAGGATGGACAAACACTGGAAGAGGCTTCCTAGAGAGGCAGTAGATGCCTCCAAGCCTGTCAGTGTTGAAGAGCATTTGGGCAGTGCCCTTAAGAAGATGCTTTAACTTTTGGTCAGCCCTGAACTGGTCGGGCAGTTGGACTAGATGATCATTGGAGGTACCTTCCTACTGAAATGATTCAGTTCTATTAATGGTATTTTCAGCTTCCTTTTCCTGTTCTTTCTCAAAACATAAGGAGTGAAGTCATGATATTGAAGCTTTTAAATAATTTGCTACTTTAAAGTCAAAGCCCCTATGTGTAAACCAACATTTCACAAGAAAAGGTGAATGCTCTGTAGTTCTATTGAAGTTCTGTCTTTATCAAGTTCAGGTATATACAAAGTATTTTATGCATTGCAGCTATGCAGGCAGTATTTACCTGCTGTGGAATTATTGCATTTGTCATTAAAAAAAAACCCAGCAAAACATACCACCTTCCTATATTACTGGTCGTTAATCTTACGTCGTTGATAGATAAGATACAGTTCTGGATTTTATTAGATATTTAAAAATACCACAATAACTAGTATCTAATATGACAATGTTGCAATAATACTGCAATTAGCAACGTGTAAAAGGGTAAAATCCCACAGTGAATGAAGCAGCTGTAACTGTAACTCATATCAGCTGCCCGACACCAGACACTCCTTTCTGTTTTCTCCTGGGCCTGTTGACATTTGCCTCTCCTGCAGAATGACTGTGCGTGTAATCTGCAAGGTGTTAGTCCATTAGCAATGAGCAACCTTTAATCCTCTTGTGAACATCCTCTCCCCCGAAGAAGGGTGCGTGTCACAGCATTAAGATTTATTTATACCTACATGGGCAAATATCTTCACTCACTGATTTTGTCCCATTTAACCTAGCGGGGCTACAGGTTCTCATTTGAGTGTTTGTGGGAGTGAGTTCTGAGTCATATTTGTCCTGCAGACCTGGGCGTGGAAGGGCTTCAAGATCTGTGCAGGAGAACAGACTGCCAGTGTGTGCATGCACAAAGGTTGGGGCTGGGAAGAAGCCAGGAGTCCTTTGCACTAACTCTGTTCAGAAATATTTATGCTAGCTAAAAAGAATGCAGCAATGCACACAGAAGTGTTGTTTATGTTGCTGTAATTAAAAAATAGCCCCAGAAACAAAAAAACAAACAAAAAGAACCCAAAACAGGTGTGGATTTTTTCTTAATCAAAAAATGAACTATTGATCTGGCAAAAAAAATTTATAATATGTCATGGCAATGTGTGACCTGTTTTCTTAGGATACTTTGGATGCTTTTTGATTTTCAAGGGTTTTTTTTCCTACATGCTGTTGCTATGGTAAGAATCAGCACATCAGAGAGAGATATCGTAACAAATAATATCATAACAAATAACCTGTAAGAGCTTTATATTTCCTGGGACAGCACAGGGTCAGTTTGGAGTTTCTACTGAAACCCTGCCAAGAGAGTTGACAAACTGTGAGCAACATCTCTCTTGTTATTCATCGACAACTTCTGCCTAGCCAAAACAAATCAGGAAAGTCAACATTTTTATCAATAAGATTATATTAACTACAAAGGAATTCTCACCTCTTTTAGAAAATTCTAGGAGTTCTATAAATCACAAGGGAAAATATAAAGAAAAAAAGCCAAAAGGAAATGCAATGGGGTAATGGACAGAAGCTAAGAAAAGCAAAATTAAATATTTCTAGCTTTTGCAGAGGGGACAGAAAGGATGTAGTCCAAGGTTTAGTCAACTTGACTTTTAGGAATCAAGTCATGATAAAATTGAATGAGTGTAAGAACTTGGAAATACCAGGTGAGGTGTATAATGGCATGCCAACCTCCTGCATGGTAAAGATTAATCAAAGTATTTGAGTACTGAAAAACAGGTGACATCTTCAGATGGTTCCAGACATAATTGCTGCAACTCTATTACCATGAGTACTTGTGTACCACAGCCTCTCTGCTGAAGAGAGTTTTGAATTTACTGGAGTTACCTATGTTATGAAGTGTGAATAACCAAGCTTATTGCATGAGATGAAGCTCTACTTGGTACACTTTTTAAATAGTAACTGTAGTTACAGATCGATTGTATGCATGGGAAGAGGTGGAGAGCAGATTGAAGATTCGAAGTTCATCTGAGCCACAGGAGATGACAGGCAGTGGCTGTGCTGGAAGATCAGGAGATCGAAGAGAATCCTTCTTCAGCATTAGAAGAGAGTGGTTTTGCCAAGTGACAAGGCTAACTCCCATTCCTGCAGCAAGATGCTGGGGAAAAAGATTGAGAGAACTGCTAGTCCCCTCCTGATTTCTGGATTTTGAATATAGGGGACTCCAGCTTGACCTCTGCCCCTTAGATAGCCAGAATTAGGGAGGTTAACCAGGAAAGTTTAGTCCAAATCTAATGTTTCTCACCATAAACTCAAGGGTTGTTTTTTTTATATACATGGTCCCATCAATCCAGATGTTTCTCTATCACCTAAATACCGTGTAGGAGAGTAGCTCTATAATGTTAAAACATTTAAAATGGAAAGCATGTTAAAAAAGTTTAATTAGAGCTTTAGTTAATTCTTCAGTTATTTTTTTTAAGCAGATACCTCCTCAGTCAGAGTCATGCTGAGCCCAGCATCCATTTGGAATCACACAAAGTTTGCATTGCAATGGTGTTTCTGGTGTTTTAGCAATGTGGGAGGGTTGCCTTCAAAAGTCCTTGGCTGCAGTTTGCTCACAGTAACTGTGTTCAGACCCTCCTACATGTTTGAAGGGTTCACTTTCTGCTCTTTAGCTTGTTTAATATTTTGATCCAGTGTGCCAGATCTTGCTTGCAGGCTGGTTTTCAAGCTTCCCAAGCTGTGATGTCATGGGGAAGGTGCCTCCTTGGCAGCAGAGGGACATTGTTGAAGGCTGGCAATTGTGGCCACCCTGAGCTTGGATGGTCTTCCTGCCTGCTAGCATAAGTGCTTTCACACAGTGTGAAGACAGTGGAGTTCAATAATAACTAGAGTGAGGAAGCAGGGGGATCAGCTGGCTGAAAACTTAGGCCTCTTGAAAAATCCCCTCTAACATGTTTCAGTCTCTAACTCCTGTTAATATTAAAAAGGATTTTGTGCCAAGGACCTCTTTGGAAATCCTGCTAACCTTCTGTCTTTGTTGGTATTAGTTGTGGATATTTTAAATCTGTGTGCAGAATTACTGTTATTTTTAGACTCTTTTTCTGAGAGGCGGTTGGCAGTCTGCTTCTTGCCTTCCTCCTCTTGTCTTCAGTTACTCTTGTGTCCATTTGCCGTTATGAGCCACATGTGCCTTGGGGCTGAAAAGCTCAAAATCCAATCCAGTCCCTAGAAGTTTCTTCCAAATATGTGCCTGCACAGATGAAGAGGATGATGATCCCAAGGAGGAAACTGCAGATTGTCTGCAATGGGCCTCCTTTGACATCTTCCAGCCACAGGAGTCAGTCCATGTCTGGGCCTTCTTAGACAACTAAAATGCTTGAAATCAGAACAAGTTTATAGAAAAATAGGGTTCTTTAATACCCTTACTGTAACACTTTTGTTCATAATCCTGATATATGGTAACTATCCACACCTTTTATGACTACCCTTGGCATTTAGGGATGCTTGGCGCTGAGCAGACCTTTGTTTTCTGCTGCAACTTTTGTTAGAATTGTGTTAATTTCACTGTTGTTACAGCTTCTGTTGTGTTTTGAATAGTCATATGTTTCACTGAATACTTTGCTTAAAATGTTGCTTTGAAAAGGGTGTTATTGTGGGGTTTAAAATACAGAAGGTCTGAATGAAAAGCAATGTTCATTTTTTTGTAGCCCTGTTTTGAGGGTGTCTTCTGACACATAAAACTTTCATTATACTTTAATTATTGATAGGAAGCATTTTCTTACCAGCATAGCACTTACACACAGTGAAATCACTTTTCAGAAGAAATTACTTCAAGCAATTTTTGGATGAGTTTCAATTTTGCAAATTGCTTAGCTTTTTTTCCCTTTGTTTTCTTCTTAGTACCCCATAAATTAAAGCACAAATGATAAGCAAGATCGTTATGCTGTCATGAATCACTCAAGTTCTAATGGCCTAATGCACTAAGCCTTAATTAGTAATATTGTATTTTTAAAAAGACAATATTGTGAATGAAATCTGAACATGCACTGTTTTATAACTGGGCTTCCCAGAAGATTTTAAATGGATTCCTCTCCTTAGTATGTTTTTAAATAATTGATACAGCCACTTCAAGCCCTTACTAGACAAACGAATTGTTGACTGCTAGTGACAAAATTTGGTTTGGGCCTAATAACTTCACAGAGACATGGCACTGCATACATCTGCTGTTCTAATTAGAAAGTTTGCCTAGGGTGCTTGTATCAGAAAGAGTGGAAAAAATAGTGCTGCACAATCTGTTGTAACAGAGTGATTCCTGCAAAATGTGATTTATACAAGATTTCTGGTTAACACTTTCACTTCTGCTGGAATGCTCAGATGCCATTTCAGCAAATTTTATGGAGGCAGTAGCATGTTGGCCTTACCTGAATGGGCTGCCAGCTTGGAAACACTTCTGCCATTTGCTGTATTTAGATCTTGCAATTGCATTGGTCTGTGGTGCAAAAGACCTTTGCTGCTCTGTCCTACACAAGTCTGTGAACAGGCACTCGAGCTGCTCCAGCCACAAGGAATAAGCCAGGAATTGCAGTTCTCTAGTGCTGTGGTCCTTTACTCCAGAGAGGCTTTCAATTTACACTTGTTACATAGGCAGTGGAAATCAGGACTAACAGCATACAAGGAAGTTTGGTGGTCCAGCGACAGCCACATGTTTTCTAGGGGAAGCTTGCTGAGCTGGAGCCGAAAGCAGTTGCTGTGGGGTGATGATAAAGAGCATTTCAGATGAAGAGCATCTCATCTAAGCAGGGAGCATAGAGCATGTGAGACCAAGTCTTTCTTACTAGAGCAGTTGCATCTCATCCAGTGCAACAGCATTTGGGTCAAAATAAGTAGCTGTGGTTATGGGGACGATTAATCAGAACTGTACAAGTAAGAGTGACTGTTCCTTTAATTTACCAATTCTCCAAATGTTTTCTGGGAAAGGACCAGTTTCCACAAATACTTGTTTTTAAACACACAGCAGGAGTTTGTTGTCATGGAACTATTATTTACTGAAGCTTTCTGGAGAAACCTGATTTGCTTGGTGAAGACTATAGAGAGCCAGGTCCTGTTCTCGTTATATCTCATTTAAGTTAATAAAGAATTCTGATACAAGGCAGTTTAAAGGGCACTGAAAATAGAGCAAAATGGAATTTGATTTAAAGAAAAGGAAAAGACTAATCCCAAAAGTGTTTATGCCTTGGAGAAGGTGAAATGTGATCAACCGCATGAAATTCCTTGTTATCAACCAATTTGAACATTTCAGGGAGTAGATAAACGTCTTAAAGGCAAGTACAGGTATGGGAGATGCAACTCTATTTTACATGCCAAATTATCTGTTCATACTGTGGTATTGCAGAACAGCAAAGAGGCAAAGCAGCTCTTCAGATATGCTAATGAAATGTTTATAAAAGCAAATTCAGTTATCAGATATTAGAGAAATGTAGCAACCTGGTATGAAGGAGTACTTCTGAGTATCTGTGGTTCTTTTGTATTTTCCTTGTTGATATCCTTACAAAAGATAAAGCAATATTGTGCTCAGGGATCTCATGCATTTATAGAGGAACCTGCCTGACATACAACTGGATTTTGATTTCTTTCTTTTACAGTTTTAGGCTTTAGCTAATCCAAGTACTAAAGTATGTTATTAACTCTGTCGTAAATTTAACTATTAAAGTATTTATATTTTTTCAAGGCAACAAATGATGATGGTGGAATGGTGTCTAGAATATGCATACATTAATAAAATTGTGGATAAATTTCATAAAGTCTTTATCTTATTTCCATGAAATATCAGAAAATTTTTAAATAATGAAAACATAGTGGTTTTCTGCCAGGATGAGAGAGGTAGGAATTAGAAAGGAAAGGAAGAGAGGAAGCCATAAATTATTGTCATTTATTTGTTCTCCCAGCAGAAAACACCTAAAAATCAGGAAATCTGATGAGAATCATGAGAGAGATAAAATCACCTGGTCTTGAAGTTAAGTTTATTTTCCATGTAAGGCACACTTTAAGTGTTCTATTTATGAGTATTTGAACATTTTTTAAAGTTTGATTTCCACTGAACTGAAATATATAATATTCCCTGGTTCTCGGGGAGGGAACTTCATAAGGGAGGACTATATAGAATTCCTTTCTTGTCCTTCTAAAAAATTCTGCTTTTCAGTGGGTCATTAGCTTTTATGCAGTATGCTGTGTTCATTTGTGGACTAATTTTTAACAGATGTATTATTCATGATGTGACTGGCGTTCAAGTTTCATCAGTAATTTCTCTGTCCAAAAGAACAGTAGAAAGAATGAAGAACATAATTCTGAATGCACTGACGT
Organism: Apaloderma vittatum; assembly: GCF_000703405.1. Taxonomy (NCBI): domain Eukaryota; kingdom Metazoa; phylum Chordata; class Aves; order Trogoniformes; family Trogonidae; genus Apaloderma; species Apaloderma vittatum. The sequence goes on along the minus strand of NW_009706226.1, from coordinate 126,478 downwards.
TCTACATGCTTACTCATGTTGGGCATATAACAAGACTTTTTGCATATCCTTTCTAAATCACTCTTGATACACAAGTGAATTTGAATTAATTATAGAATTATGTATGCATAAGCAAAGATGCATTCCCTTCTCATTTATCCTGCTTGCCTCATCAGCACAAAAGACCATATATGCAGGCAATTTCTTTTCTGCCCTTCTCAAGGCCCCAGACCATGAGACAAGACCAAGAGGATGGCAGGAGTCAGCTTTTATGCTCAAGTTCCTTCCCCCATTTCGGAAGTGATCACTCCTCAGAAAACACCTGGAAACCAGAAGGTGATAGTGAAAAAGTGCAAACCTGTCTAAAACGTAAAACGTAGCGCCATGGAGATGTGTCCATGATACCTTATTTCCATGACCTGATGTTCAAGAGACATATTTTTCTGTGAATTGACTTCCTGACTAACCAATGTCCCCTGCTATAAGGAGAAACCTTATCTGTCTCTTACTGGATCATGGGAATCTGATGGCCAACAGTATCAGAGAATGAATGGGAGTATATACATTTGAAACCACATGTGGGAAGCACTGTTACTTCCAAATGCAAGTGTTCCAGCTTTGACTAAGTTTGGAAAAAAATTTCTGTCAGACTTTTTTATGGGAAGCAGGTTTTTCCTTGGAATAGAGTGAAAAAGGCAGGTGGAGATGAGCAAGGAGTATTATCACTAGAGTATTTTTCTGTTGAAATTAATTTCTGATACTGTTTTGAGTGCAGTAGAACCATATACCAGCAGGTAGAAGGGGTTTACAGAACGTGATTCCTCATTAAGCTTTTATATATGTATTCGTACAGGTGGATGTATGAAAAATAGGATACACAAGCTTAGAATTTATGTGCTGTTCTCACCAGAAAAGAGGACAGCACTTGTTAATAAACCTCACAACAGTTAACTGTTCTTTATGTGACAGGATCTAAGGTTGGCTGAAGAAAAATTAAAAGGTGCTGGCAGATGACTGTGAAAGGATTGTACACTTCCTGATTTATAGGCATACTTTTCTCATCCAGTACAAATTTTGAAGGTACTGATGTTTGATAGTTGTTTGAAGGGGCCTCTCCTGGTTGAGTTAAAACAATCCTCAGAGCTCTGTCACTTTGTTGCAGTGCAGCCTACTGCAGGCTGAAGAGCTGGACTATGAACTGGAATAAGCACTAAGAAAATAGCTAAGATGTCATTCTCAGTAAAGTAGCTCTCAAACAGGTAGTAGAATGAAATGCAGAAAACAAGTGACCACTCAGAAAATCCAATTGTATATCATTACATACACCTGCTGATTCAAATTACACCTATGCTGGGATTGGGAGAGCAGACAGTAAGACACCCTGGTCTCAAATATTTGTTGTGTCATAAGCAGCATTCTCTGCAACGTCCTTCCTTTCTGGTATAAGAAGATGGTTGGGTATGGGAGAGTGTAGGAGTCACTGAATATATTTTCATTAACATTTCTTTCAAGGAGGGCTGCCACCCTGCCTGGGCTCCTAGAAGTTCCCTCCAATACTTGAAGCATATTTTCTGCTGGTTGGAGAGTGGGTTGGGTAGTCAGATTCATATGAATTGTGGGCTTAATGAATAAGAGTGCCTCATATAGATGCTTAAAGAAAATTCCTCCTTCTTAGCTCACTCTTATGAGATTTATTATGAGGAAGAGTAATCCAGATCAGTATTTGGTAATTGTTCAGTTACAACTGAGATATATTCAATCTGCTATCTGCCTAGATGTTCACAATTTTGGCAAGACTCAAGCTTGAGAAAGACATATGTGTGCAGGCACTGTGTGCTTTATTTCTCTTCAATGAAATGGAAATAGACTTGTATATTCTGTGTAGAGAATCAGATTTCAGTTTCCTTATTCAAACCCCAATGTAGTTATAGTCTCAGTGGTTCTGATTTTCGTTGTGGAACTTCTAACAGACGGTATTACTGGGCATTTATTATGAGTCATGGTATTCTCATCTGTTTGTGCCTAATCTCATCTGTAACCGTTAAGGTAATATTTGTTTTCCTTTTTACTAAATTTTTAACCAGTGGGATAAAATATAAAGCATTATGAAGATATTGCCATTCAGCATGATTTAGTTTAGCTGGTATACTTGCTTTGGAGTCCACTCTGGTAGCTAATGAGCATGAGCTCTGAGATTTCTGACTGTGAGGGTAATCTCGGTGTTGAAATCACTCTTATGTGTTGCACCGTTTTGAACACTTTAACATATTGCACCACAAGGTCTCTCGCTGAACAGAAATATTTTAAATGGCTCTGTTAGAGCAAGTTCAAAGGATGATCTCTCTGACATGCATTCTTCAAAGCAAGACTACATTTCTCCGCAGTAAAAAAATGTGTCTTACCTCTCCCCTTCCTACTGTGAGTTGTGCCAGAGCTGTCATTTTTTCAGTAGGGATTGTTTATAACAAGGACCTATATTCTGCTGTTCAGCACACTGGAAACCCGTTAAGTTTTCAGTTTCAGTGTGTAAATATTGATTTTGTACCTCACTGGTTTTGTTAGTTAACTCAAAGGTGATAGCAAATTTTGTTGAATAAATGTCTTTAAGGAAATAAAATACTCTGCCTGCCTAAAAACTATGTGCTTGTTTCATGAAGTGACCATTTAATCCCAGGAGCTAACTGCAGTCGCTTTGGGGTATTCTGGCCTGGATGTGATGCATTTTGTTACTTAAGAAAGCCATCCTCAAAAATGACCACAGGTGGCTCTTTGTGATCAAGTTATGCAAAATTTACAGGCAGATTCAAGTTAAAGTCATCAAAGCACTTGATTCTGTTGTTAGATATGTATAGCTGCTCTTTATGCCTCTCCTACAGCAGGTTACTCAATTCTTTTAATGTAACTTTATATTAAACGTAAGTATCATTGCTCAGTGGAACGCACTGGATTTTGCAGGGCCCACTCAGCTTTAGATTTCTCTTTTCAGTCTGTGAAGAAATTAGGAACAGAGGATGAGTTAGAACCAGGACAGGTCCCGTGCTTTGATCTAGTGAAAATGCTTTTCATAAAAAGGACTTAAAGCTACTTATCCACGGAAAAAGTGCACTTTGAGCTTTGGACTCAAGCTGTGGGATTTGATTCCTAGAAGCCACATTTGTGGCTTGATGACCAGCCCTCACTCCTGCTCCTCTGAACCTGACTTCAGAACTCCAGCCAGTTGGAAAACATTTCTGTATCCAGAATGAGAACAGCCTCAGGCATGCAAAGACTACAGATAGAGAATACTTGGCAATGTGAAAAATCAGCCTTACTGGCGTATATTTCAACACTTCTCAGAAAGTTCAGTTTTGCAGGTTGCTGAGCATTGCTCAGCTGCCATCAGTTCCTACTGAAACCAGTGGACCAAACCCTCAGCTTCATAAATCAGGGAAACTGCTACTGTCCCAAATATATGCTTGATTACTACAGAAAAAAACTCACATCAAAGCTGGAGATGGTCTGAATTTTCAAGTCTGCGTGTTTTAAGTCTGCAGTTCTACCCAATGCTATAAGGTACTAAGAAAAGTTTCTGATCAAACAGGGGTTTTTTTTGTGGCTCATAGATTAAGAAGTTCCTTATTTTTTCTTTTGAGAGTAGAGTAATTCTTTTTCCTTTCCTTGTAAGCATTGTGTGTGTCCCTCCTCCTCCATTGATTAGTAAGGTGTGTAAAGCCGCCTCTGACTTATGAGCAGTTCTTCTTTCAAGTACATTCAGATGAGAGTTAATAAGTACCACTAGTCATACGGTATAACCAGGTAACAACATTTCAGCTACCCTGGGAAGGCGTTCTTTGAATTGGACTTGATGAATTGCAGGCTTGATGGCATTCCCCGGCAAATAAAAGTAACAGATTGTCCTCATTGCACTGAGTTTTCCTAAAAGGTTGTGGAAAGAAACTCGGGGAGAATGAACAGAGCTATCCACATAACCCAATAATGCCTCCTGCTTTTGTCACAAATACAACATTTGACAAATGCAGAAAAGAGCAATGGAGGAATGGGAAGTGAAAGGGAAATAAGTATTCTTGTGTCTCCACTTGTCCTTCTGCAGCCTTTTGGAAAGTCTCTCGAAGTGCTCCATGCTCAGTCATTTTTTTTACCCTGTAAGCCCTGAAAGTTCATCCATAGGGTTCCCCAGCAACTCCCACAGTCTTGCCTGCATAGAGAATGCTGGCTCAAAGCTTACTATCAGAAGGCTTTTCATGCATTAGTGAATCCCAGTATTTCAGACTTGCAAGAAACCACTCAAGACACCCTGCTCGGAGCCATTACTTTCTTAATGTTCCTTTCATATTTATTTTTTAAGCTGTGCAGCAGGGCATCTGCTCCTAGCTCTCTCCTTCCTCTGCCAGGCTTTCATGTCTTCATGTTTTATCATCATCATGAATAAGGCATTTCACACTCACCTGCAGTGCTTGTGTGACTCAACTGCAGGCTTCATTTGGGGCAGCGATCTGACTCTACTTGTGCAAGTGTGTCTTTACAGGTGCAGTGGCAGCAATTTTATCTGCCCTTTAAAAGGCCATAGCCAGGAGTGGATGTTCTTACTATGCTGTTTATTTAGTCAGAATCTGGGTCTTAAGTCTTTCCCTTTGGATTGTACCTGCACATAAAGACAGCTTGGCTTTTGACAGCTCCTCTATAGTTTAATGTACTGTGGTTTCTCTTCTCACTGAAAGTGTCAACTTTGCAGAAGCAACACCTTACTAACCATCTCGATGAAGATATTGCCTATCCCTAACTGTCTTCCCAATCCTTTAAGTCTTCCCCAGCCCTAATCCCTGTCAGATTCATAGAAATGCAAGAAATCTAGGTTAATATTTTACAACAATTACCAGTCCAGTCTCTGTTTGAATAACACAATAGTTATATAAATATTGAAGTTAGGAGTCTAAATATCTGTTTGCATTGTTTCTGGAAATTTGTCCTTCAAGAAGCCAAGGGGCTCATATATGAGAAGTGCTTTGAGCTTACATAACCTTGTTGTGATGCTTGTTTTCATTGCAGATACTTGTGTGAATATAAACAAAAATAATTGCAGCTAAAGATTCCATTCACTCTTTATTAATTTTTTTAACTTTTTAATTGTCTTTTATTTATGGCACAATAGCTAGCAAAGAAGCTGTGTCGGCATATATTAGTTGAGATAGCTTTCTATTTTTGAAGGTAAGCGCTGTGTAAAAATCTTTTGAATAATGACCTTTGGGGTACAACAGTACTACACAAATCTTACTGTCAATAGAGCTAGTAGGAAGAAAAACAATTGAGAGAGCACATTAACACTCCAAAGCACATACTGTTAGTTCCACAAGAAAATACTTACTGAGCTGACAAACACTGGGCAAGGTTTGCCTTGCTGCAGTGTAAGTGAGTGCAGCTTGTCATTCCCGTTTTAAAACAATCTTTACAGCTAAATACATATGTATCAAGCAGATTTACTGATAAGTAATGGTTCAAACCCTCTCAGCATGTGTGCACCCCAACCTCCTCCTTTCCAGAGTCTTTGCTTTTTACTGCTCAGCATCTGTTTCCTGCTATGGATTGGTGCTCAGCACCTGAGGGAATTAGGGAAGAGAAAACACTTAGCAAAAGAGAGTGCTTTCCTCCCTTTTATAAAAAAACCAAAATTAATATTCTAAAACATGTAAAAAAACCCAGACAACCCAAACTTAAGACCTTAACCATGAATAGTTTGAGATGTGAGTCACTGATAGGGCTATAGCCTGCCATACCCGTGCTCTTGCTCTGTTATTCTCCCAGGTAAAAGCAGAATTCCTTGCCATGACCCTCAAACAGCCAATTCTCTAAGAGACTGACATCCAACCATCAATATTCTTCATTAATTTTGAACCTTCTGATACAAAATAAACTGCTTGGTTTGATTAAATGATACCTACAGGAATTTATATAGGAAAACATAACCCGTGAGAGAAATGCAGATGTTTGCCCATTTAGAGTGACCTAAAAAATATGCGTATGGGACCCCCGCTCTCAAAGGTACCACAAGGTGTTCTGAGAGCTTTCAGAAATATACCTTTGGGAATCTCAGTCCTGCCCTTTTGATAACCCAGCCTGAACTCATGCACCTAAGCTTTGAAGCCACCACTGTACTGAAATGCTATTTTGTGAATGAACATCTATCACAATAAGGCATTTTTAGCATCAATGAGATATGCAACTTAGGATGGGAAGCCTCTTCAACCAACCATTGATTATAAATATTGTGCATTTCCCTTCTTTAAGTTCTTGAGCAACTGCCTTAAGCATATCTGCTAGTCATTGTAGAGAGCTGGGAAGCTCCACAGGGCCATTCAGTTATTAAATGGATTGAGTTACCCTCAGTTTTAAGAGGATGATCACAGTGTGACTTTAACGTATTTAAGGAGAGTGATGCAATCCTCAGAAATCTCTTAAAATAAGGAGTGATGGCAAGATTTGTTGTTTTGGTGATGACTTTTCCTTCCTTTCATTCTGCCATATCAGTAGTCCATAGGCTTGAGTTTCAAGCAAGTGGTTTATCTATTGAGGTGCGTGCAACTGCATGTGTTGCACAATTCAAATGCATATGGTCAGTTTTTCAAAGGAGCTCAAGACCTAAAACCTCTTCACGTGTCACGGGCTAAGATCAGGGCTCACTCTGGTGAGCTCTTATAAAAAGCCAGACAAAAATTAAGCGGTCAAACTGAGGTCTCTTCTCGTATGAAAGCACAATCCATAGATTGATTCAGCAGAAATAAACCCAGGAAAACCTTTGGAGGGCATGTACTTCCCTAGGGTGGCTCTTTAGCAACCCATTAGATTTTCATGGAAGCGATTTCTGTAAGCTATTAAATCAGCAAACTGTTCTTGGCCAATTCCCCTTCTCAGTTCCCGGAGATCTCTCTTTGAACATCGATATGTAATGCTAGAATAACAAGAGAACAGTGAAGTCAGTTCATGTGGCTCACCTCTTCTCTATGCTATGCCTGCAGATAAGATGGGATCTCTTTGCAGTCATTTGTTGTTCCCCTGGAAAGTTTCAAAAATCTCTCTACTTGTGAAATGATTCTCCAGTTCTCTGTCCTAAATCTGCAAAAATGTTTATGTAGCTGTGCTGCTACACTGAAATGCTGGCAGGAAGAAAATACAGTCGATCCCTCTGCTGCATGATGATCCCCACGTAAGCAAGGGGTTCCACGTCCAGGTTCAAGACTATGTCGGGGCTACTGCTCTTCAGCATTTATGGCAGCAACTGCAAGCTTTCAGGTGACATCAGGAGCATGCTAACATTTTGAATGATGAACCCACAGGAGACTACCAGGGTGAAACCTACTCTGGTTTGGGATCTAGTGTGCCTCCTCTGAAATCCATTTGTGTTTGTATACAGAAGTTAAGAAAGTCCATGGACATCTTAAATGACAAGCTTTTTGTTTCCTCTTGCAAATTGGTTTCACTTAAAGTGAAGGCACACTGCAGACCAAACAATACTTCAATGAAGTAAGACACTTCAGTAAGCGGTTCCAGGATCCACTGAATGAAGGTCGTTGACAATGCTGATTAACATTAACCATTCTGAGCACTGCATCTTCCCTCTCATAGCGAAGTTCTTTATGAATCTATTGAGTTGCATGTTGCGTCATTAGAAGTCTTTAGGAGTGAGTAGATGGAGAGTGCATCAGCAATGTCCCATAAATAACCAGAGATGCTTTCATGGCTCAGACTTTGATTTCTGGCAGATGTGATTACTAGTCTGAGGTCTACTGTCACAGGTTGATTTTTATATGAGCATCGTGTCTTAGTTTTCTAACAATAAATTAGTAGTTGGCATTTTCTTCACTGAAATGGTTATCAAGCATTGAGGAACAGGCTGCCCAGGGTAGTGGTTGAGTCACCATCCCTGAAGGTATTTAAAAGACATGTAGATGTGGTGCTTAAGGACATAGTTTAGTGGCGGAGTTGCCACTGTTAGGGTTATGGTTGTACTCCATGATCTTAAAGGTCTTTTTCAACCTGAATTGTTCTGTGATTCTATGATTCTATATTTAGGGGGAGTGGCTTGGATTACATGATTTTAAGTAGTGTAGCAGAACCTAGATAAATACTAAGAGTTAGTTTAAGAAACAGTGAAACAACACTGAATGGAGAAATTAATGATGAAATTCAGCATTTCAGTCCTCAATTCTACATTTATATTTCAGAGTTTTGTCTTCAAACATATTCAGCCCAATCTTTTAAAATAGTAAATTGTCTTCAGAAAATTATTACTCAAACATAGTTATTCAATCAAATTCTTGTTGCTTCTCATTTGGTGTTTTCACACTTGATTTTCATTGTAGGTCATGAGATCCATGAAATTATTCTACCTGATAAAATAAGTATATGGGAATAAAAATAAAACCTAGGCTTACATAGTTACTCAACTTATTACTTCTAAATGTTTTCTTTTGTTCCTTCTTAGAATTTTGAAAAAAGAAAAGTTATTGTAAATGCAAGATATATAGTGTGCATATATAATTTTAAAGTTTCGAAAACTTTCTGGAGGGAATGGTTAAAGCTTTGGTTTGAAGTCTTTGAGAGGTAATATGGACCATAAAGCAGAACACAGTTGAGCAAACATTTGGTTAAATATGTTTTGAGGTGACCTATAGAAGACATAGATGGTTTTTGTTGCTTTGTTTCTTTAGGCTGGTGGGGATTTTTTGCTTTACATCAGAACATTAAACTTTCACATGTTCAGCTCTGTGGAGTCAAGATAGCTCATGTTTGTGATGCACTGAAGCTGCGTATCCAGTCCTGAACTGTCAGTCAAGCTGATAAATACGTGTCCTGTTCGCTGTTTCTATCAGAACAAAGGTGATGATGGAAATGGTAATTTTTTTTTTTTGCTAAAAGCTTTTCAAAATTATTCAGTAGCTTGAATAACATTTTTTTTCTGTTCATATACTTCTAATTCTTCACATCTTGAGAAGAGTCTATTTAATTAAATGAGTCTAACTTTGTTATTTCCCTTCCCAAGCTAACTCTTCTGCAATTCTACATCATGGGTTTTCTCTTCCATTTTCCATACTACTATTACTGCTCTTACTTTCTTAGTAAATAGTGACTTTCTCCTTGTATGCCTGTCTAGGTATTATTCTGTCCTGGATTTATGTCCCTGCTCTATTCAAAGGAGAAGTATTTGTTGTTTGTATTCTTACACTATTCCAAATCTCGAGGCAGTGTAATGGTTACCGGGTTACAGAGTGTATTAGGACAACACTTTGACTATGAATTATTCATGCTGGCATGCTTTCTTTCAGTGTACATTTGGCTCAGTAGCAGAATTCAGTGATAGCGATGCTGAGGCTGTAGATTTCACTGGCAGTTCAAGGAGAGCTGTTAGATATGGCTTTTAGGGTTTGTACTCGCATTCAGTTTTCTTTAACTTCTGGGCAGGTACTTCATCAGTTTTCACAACCTGTCTCCCTACTGTGTTAGTCTTGTACTACTGAATACCATTTCAGTGACTCCAAAGAAGTTTTGCAGTGTACACCAGATGGATGGAGCAAGAGCTGATAAAGTGTAAAGACCTAGAGTGTCTTTATTTTAAAAGTTATTCTTAATTATTTTTATGTGTGATAGGGCTTTTATTTGATGTGGTGACAGTATCAGTTACCTAGGGTGAGTTTGCTGATTAAGAATCAGCTTTTGCTGCAGTGCAGAGCTATGATCCATCTGAGTACTATGAAGTGATACTTCAGGTTGAGTGATTCATCCTGGAAAACAGTATTTTAGGTGAACCAGAGGCTCGAACAGTGTGATGATAAATGGGCTGATTCACTGACCCTGTTCATGCGGCTAGCTAACAATATGTGGCAAATGCAGCCAGATAGGGTCACTACTTTCATGTATTTATGGTTTAATTTTTCTTCTTCCTTCTTTCTTCTTCTTGTGAGAAATACTGAAAATTGTATACTGGAGCTAAGACTTGTAAGTCCAAGCTGGTCTTACAAGTCTTAGCTCCAGCTCTCCTGTCAAGAACACAGAAGTTACCTATTAAATAGTTATTTGAATATCTGACATAAGCTTTGTCAAACTCATTCTTCCTGCTCACTGCACTCATTGATGTCCTGTGCTTTAAATGACACAGAAAGCGTGGCCTTTGCTTTGAAGGAAGCCTCTGCAAGGCTTTTTGTTGAATAAACTTGTTGACTGATTTAGGAGTTTCAATTTCATCCTTTCTCTGAAACCTTAGCAATCTACTGAAATGAGTGAGTGAATATTAACCATAGCCCCCTTTTAATCCTTTGCCACCTATTTCTTTGCTTGCTGATGATTTTTACTCTTATTTGGAGCACTTCTTCATTTGCCATTCTGGGTAAGTCTTAACTTATCAGTGACGTTTTTGAAGCTCAGGAGCATCACAGTGCAGTATAGTTAATACCGCCTTCCTGTCTCACGGATTTAGTACTTTTACTGTAATCACTAGCCACTTCATTTGCTAGCTGCATAACATAACGTAATATGAAATCTCTCTGCCTTGTGATTTGTCCAGAAATTAGCATTGTCAGCTAGATTGGTCAGGAGCATGCCGCAGTCCTTGATGTTACATGTGAGATCCGTATATTAATCTGTCTTTGGAGATCTGAAGAGTATCTTGGGAGAGGGAGGGGAACAACACTGAATTCTTTTTTTGCTCTTCCTCTAAATGTTCTGTGTGTTTAACTAAAGCATATTTTGATTTTTTTATGTACTTCTTGTTGCTAGAACATAGAATTGCAGGCTAGGTACAGTTTATTCTATGGCCAGAGCATTGCACTAATCGTGTTATCACCACCTGGTTGGACAGAGGCTGATCTGTCTATCAGTGCACTTGGGTAACGGGGGCAAGAAGGGAGTTTTGTTTTTTCAGCACTCACCTTCTTGCAAGGAGCAGACAAAAAGTGTTTTCTCTCTAGCTCAGTCATTGTTGCCCACATCCTATCACATTTCACCAATAGCTCCTCCCTCCTGCAGTTTCCCCTAGAGCAAGAGCCTGGCTGCTGGCTCCTCTTGCTTTGGTGTGCTCTTCCTCCTGCCTCTCCAGCTGCCTGCCCCGGCCACAGCAGGACACTAACGCCAGCCTGGCTCCTAAGCTGAGAAAGAAGCCATATAGCTCATTAACGCCTTCTCTGTTTCATGTGCCACTTGCTGGCCACCTGGCTGCCTTGAGACATGCCTGTGGGATGTATGATTTCCAGGTATTACACGGAGCATAAAGCTCTTTTCCATTTCCATAAAGGCTTTTTGCTTTTCTTTTTGAAAAAATCACTGCTGGTATTTTTCATGAAAAACCTTCCGAATAAACACTTTCCCTCCCAATTTGGTTTGATTTGGAGATAGACTTTTCAACAATGGATGAACACCAGAAGAAATCAATGTTACTTTACTCCTTTTTTGCTTTTTTTCTTTTTGCTTTTTACTTTCTTTTTTTCCTTTTTTTTTTATTTAAAATGTATATGCCCCCATAAACAATCCCAAACCCAAAAGTTATGGTTACATATTGCACCAGGGGAGGTTTACCTTGGATATTAGGAAAGATTCTGTCCCCAAAAAGGTTGTTAACAGGCTGCCTGGGGAAGTGGTTGAGTCACCATCCCTGGAGGTGTTTAAAAGACCTGTGGATGAGGTGCTCAGGAACTGGTTTTAGGGGTGGCCCTGCCATTGCTAGGTTAACGGCTGGACTTGATGATCTTAAAAGTCTTTTCCAAACTAAACAATTCCATGGTTCTATATAACAAAAGGTTATATGATGGAATGTATGGACTTGTGGTTGGCTAACTAATTTTGAATAGAAAAAGTTCGGTGGGAGAATCAGTCTAAACCTTGGCATGTGTGGTTATTCTTTGTTGTTAAAAGAGTTTGGAAAATAACGACATGTTGACAGTAAAGTAACAGAACAGGAAGTGGATAGATGTTTTCAATATATGGTGCCTGATGTTTGAAGTTAACCTCATTGTTACAAGTGGAAAATAGGACATCTTCACAAATTTTGCTTCTCGCTGTGACAAAGAGGAAAGGAAAAAAAATTAGGGAGGTAAGATAAACAGGACATTTCACTGCAGCATTAGGCACCAAGAGTAGTGAGGTACTAATTTGAAGGGAAATGATGCAAATACTGTGATAACTGGCATAATCTTTGAGTTAGTATTCATGAAGTTTAAAATTAATTAGGTTATGTTGTTACTGTTGCATCTGAATTTTAACTCTACAGCATTTTAGCATGCTCTTTTTTCTTTGACCTAAATCCGTCTAATTTTTTTGTCTTCATTAAAAGCACAGAACAAAAACACTATTGTGTCCTAGGCTGTGCTCAAGCAGATCAAGGAAGTTTGCATTGCTAAGTAAAGCCATATACATTTTAGTCATCTCAGAAATGTTTGAACTCTACACAATTAAGTGAGATGAGTGTCCACGTGATGGAAATGTTAACTGTTTTTGTAAAACCTGTTTGTAAAACAGACAGTCCAATAGGGGAACAAAAGAGGGGAAAAAAATCTGAAAATGTAATTAGGCATAATAGCACTTCAGCTTAGAGAGGAGAAAAGCATTTCATTTGTAAATGTAAATGAAATGTCATCACAATTCAGTGTCTTCAGGACAGTTCTTTGTTTGTGTTGGTTAATATTAGCATTTCTTAGGGATAATTTATTATATATTTGAAAGCTTTTTTTATAATCTGGAAGATTATTCAGAAGAGCATAGCTGCAGTTTTGCAGATATCATATAATCAGCACTTCCCAGTCCTGTGATTAAGATTTTTATTCCAACAAGAAGAAAATTGAGTATGTTTTAAAATGATGTGCAAAATAACAGAATACCCTATATGCCACATTCAAGGCAATTGCTCATGATTTTATTAGGTTCTGTTCTGTTATTTGAAAATTTGTTTTATTTACTCTCTTTAAAAGACATACTTTTTGATTAAAAACATGCTGTGCTGGGATTTTTTTCCCCCTGAAAGAAGAGATCTTTGCTCTATTGGTAGGACAAGATCACCAGCTGCCTTACAAGCTTTCACCCAGGCATGCCTTGTTGTTGCCTCATGGCCCTAAATGGACGAAATTGTCCTTGCAGCCATGTGGATTTGTCACTGTCTGCTCACAAAGTTTGTCCTTTGAGTAAGCCATAAGCCGAATCAAGAGGAGACACCTGCATGCTAGGAAATGGTGTGGCCACCAATTCTTTTTCAAATGGCTAATGAGCTGGAATTCCAGGATGAGAGCTGATGTGAAGATCTGAGTGTTTCTCATCAGCAGTGTGAACCAAATAAGAGGAACAGAACTAGATAAAAGTAGTTTTGAAGGCTTCAGAATGGAGCGGATCCTGCAAACTACAGTGCCTGCCGCAATATTTAATAGCTGCTGAGTGTTTGAAGATCCTCATCTCCTAACACTTGCATAGCCCTCTGCTTCACATCTTCCTTTGCAAGATGCAACACTTAGATCCTTCTCTAAATATAAAAAGTCATCAGTAACATGTTCTAAACTTTTCTAATAAGCTACATTTTTTTCTGTGTTCAAAACTCCTTTATACATCTTTTCATGAAATGTTTTTCTGCACTGGCTCTACAATTCACTGTCAAATGTATATCCACCAGATACCTATAGAGTTTTTCTAACAGTATCTGTAGCCACCAGACAGCTTGCTTCTGGACAGTCTTGCTGTCCTTCTACAGATAAATCTATGGACAAATAAAACATCTCCAAAATGCGATGAACATCTGGATGGAGAAGCGTGCACAAGTCTTGCTGCAAAGAGAAGACACATGAGAAGCTTGAAGTCCTGCTCATGGTGTCTTTCGCATCTGGATCAGTTGCTGTGGATTGAGATACAGAGGTAGAGAGTTCCTTTTATTTCCGGGAGAAATATTTTCCAGGCAGATTCAGGGAAGATTTAACCCCAGACTGAACTTTTTTAGTATCCTTGTTGTATGCACAAAGTGCTAATGTAGCTGTACGAGAGCAAACTCCATGAGATGGATTTTTTGCGAAGGTAGGCAAAAAGAAAGGAAGGTTTACTCACCCTATTTCAGGACTGTTTTATTGCATCTTTATTCTGCGGTGAGGAATGTGTTTATACTCATATGGTGACCCAGATAAAAGAGGTACGTATCATCTTGCTATACCTAAGCCTCCAGTCTCCTTCTCATCACTTTGTTATTTTATTGGACATTTTCCATTTCTCTCCATGACATCTTTTGGCTTTAGACGTTTTTGAGGAATTGTTTATTTTTTTAGCACAGCTGAGTTTCAGGTGCTGCTGATCAAGTAGCCTAACTTTAAATGTTGGCAGTGCTATTTCCAACATGGTTTTATGATATTTATTATGAATATATGTAATTATTCTTTTTGTATTTTGTGCCTTTTTTAACTCTGAATTGTCTGATAGCTTTTTCACCTGTCTTAATTATTCATTTATTTATTTATTTATTTGCTGCTTCCTGAAGGTTTTCTAGAGTTAGCCAAGCACGGTCAGAGCTGATATCATCTCATCATAGTGGTAGTCCTTGCTTTGAGTGGTAGGCTAGACTAGATGACTTCCAGAGATTTTTTCCAACTTTCATTTCTATGATTCACTGTGTATTATTCATTCATGTTCAGTGTATCAAAGGTGTCCTTAACTTGATATCTTACCTGTGACTTCTTAACAAGCTTGTGATGATGGGAGAAGTCTGCTGCTGCTGCTCAACAGCAGGGTGAGATACCCAAGAGACACAAACTCCTGTTAATGGCGGTTAATGCTGCATTCAGATGGCATGTGCTGGTAGTAGAAGTCTGAGTCTTTGTGTAGTTGGTGCCTGTTCTTTCCCCCAAGGAGGAATCCTTGCACACTCATGGTGATGGGGAAGGAGAAATTGTGCCATTAGATCAATTTCAGCAGTTGTCTGAAAAGCATCACATTTTGTACACAGATATGTGAAGGCAGAGTTTGGTCAGGTGGATAAATAGCAGAGAGGAAGAAAAGAAATTACCTAGCTGGAGAGCAGGGGGTAGCAGTGGACACTACAGGTGGAACTTAATTCACCAGGGTTTCTCCTGTACTGTGCCAGCTGCAATGTTGACAAAGCAGTGACATTATTTGAGACTGGCAGGTGTGACCTGGACCCTTGATATTTGTTTATAAAGAAGTTTGCAGAACTGTAATTGTGCTACATGTATTGCTGTATTTATCGGGCCACAGTGTGCTATCACACTGAAGCCACCTCTGGCAGACCCTGTACCTGTGCACTTTCACATGGCAAGAGGTAAATAGATCAGTGGTGGGTAATGTAAAAATGAGAACCCATTGGGGAATGATGAAGATTACTTAATGACTTGAAGATAAAAAAAATCAATAAAATTTAAATACATGTCTTCACTAAGTCAGAGACAAATGGAAGAAATGTATGAATTTTGGGGGCGTGAAATCTCTTCTGGAAAATGCAGCTCTGTTGAAATCAAAATACTCCACAAAAGCAGGTCAGCTGCAGTAGACTTTTGTTTTAAAGAATGGAAAAGAGAGACAGGACACATTTTAATATTTTGGAATACATCTTTTTTAATTCTTTAAACTTGAAGTGATTCTTCTGATTTTTTAAATCTGTTTTGATTTCTTTAGAAATAAATGCAAGCAATAAACAAATGAACAAAAGAGCCACGGCATTTTCCTTCCAAGATCGATTGAAGTGTTTCAGTTTTGCTGTAATTTGGAGCAAAGCCAGCATATAAAATCCTTGGAAATTGCTGTCATCCGTTCAGTTCCCAGGGGGCTCGAGAAGGACTTGTGTTCTGAATCGCGCTACAGCTAGTATCTCTTGAGATGCAGAAGCACCACTAATTGCCGGTAGCCGTACTACAGCTCATTTGCTTTGCATTGGGATTGCAGGGGACTGAATGTGCGAGTGGTTTCAGCACGATGTCCAGCTGTAGTGGTTCTGCGTCTCCTGTCACTGCACTGAAAACTAGAAGCCTTATTCTTTTGTTTGATTTCTGTTTTGTCTGTGTGCTGCGCCTAATCTTTTTCAGGACCAAAACAATTGTAAGGGAAGATTTTTGTATTGACACTTTTTGGAGACTCTCTAAGAGAGAGCTTTTCTGTCTCTGCCTTTCTTTTCCTCTAAGATCTATTACCAGGTGACTGGGATAAGTAATGACTGGTATGTCTTGCAAGAAACAGCTCGGTTCTGCTGTTGTCTATTAACTAATTGTTTTATGCCACTGAGAGATACTACGTGTGTTTGTACATGAAGGATTCTGTGATACAATCTGGTGTTTGAGTGTTTCAGGTGTTGTTTAGTGCTGAAGAATTTATTGTTCTTGAAGGAATTCATAGAAGAGGTGTCTTGGAAAAATGGTTGCTGTCACTGTATACTTAGCACAGTCTGTGGTGAATTGCATTACAGTAAGTTGGTTTGGTTTTTTAACAGACAAATTTCATTGTCTTTCATTATGTCTTGCACAGAGGTTATTTAAAGTAACACATGACTAGAACCTTGTTGAGAAGTCAAACAACTGAATGAGCTTTTGAATTAAGCATGAAAACTGGAGAAAAAAGACTTGTAATTTTCAACCTGATTCTAGTCTTGCAAAGCAACCTTTGGGTTCTGTGGTACAAGAAATTTAGCATGATCCATTCAGCACCTTTATGTCCACTTTGCTGCAGTGCTCTCGTTACTGTGAAATTCACGTTCAGGGACTTTTTTCCTTTCAGGCATGCATATCACTTCCACTGTGGATAATTGGTTATGTATGGGTAGCATGGGAAGACGACTTTTCTTAAGTGCTTGCAAAGACTCTGCTTCACAGAACTGCAGTAAATAGCTACTTTAGCAGTCGTTTTTAAAACTAATTTATGAGTTTGTCTTTTTTAGACGTAGTGACCTTTAAACTACCAAATGCAAATTGCTGTGTGGTTTAAAGACATCATATGGCATTTTGAAGTGCTACTCAAGAGCACTGTGTGCATTCAAGATCAGTGGCAAATTTACTGTGGGGATTGGGGGAACTAGATGCTCTGTGAAGCTATATTTTCAGCAGGTTCTGTACCAGGAAGGGAAGTAAATTTGTCCCTGTTAAACCTTTGCTTATTCTGTTTTATTCCCTGCAAAACCAACTTTACTCTGCAGGATGGGTAATGCCACCCCAGTCTGTATGGCAGCTGGGGGAGGATGCTCAGAAAGTCTTTAGATTTCTTGTACTGTGTGGAATGGAGACTGATGAGTCTTGCAACAGAAGTGCCTTTTTAAGATACTCTCTAGGAAAAATTTGTGTGGTTGTGCTTTGTACCACTTTAACCACATGGGATCTACCATGTTTCAAAGAAGTTGTTTCTATAATAAACCATAAAGATAATATTTTAGAGTGTTAGTGAGGTTGATTGTTTTGAAATTATTAAGTCCTTTTAAAATTCAAATAAATTACGTTAGGGTGTCGAAGCAAAAGAAAGATTTAGCTTCCCTATGTAGAGAAGGTATTTAAGGACTATTGTGTCTTTAGCAGATAATTAGCATACATAACATGGCAATTTGCAAAAGTTTTCGGGCCATATTACAGTCAAAGTCACAATTAGAACTACAACTGTATAAAAATGGAGCTGTCTTCAAAATGAGACATTAAGAAGTTCAGATTTATTTTTTTTGTTATTGTGGTTAATGAAAAGGACCAAGATTCAGATGGATATAAAATAAAAAGAGTTGTGGACAGAAAGCATCTAATAGTTTTACGCGATATTTCCTGTGTAGATTGCTTAGGTGCATCCTATAAGTGAAATTTTGTCAAACTTCAACTTTTTGTGCATGACAAAGAGATTTTCTAATAATAGATGTGAAGGAGGAGTCAGAAATCTATGCCAATCAAATGACAAAACCGGTTATGAACTCAGCTTCATTTAGGACTGAGACAATGTAAAAGAAGAGGGCCATTAAAGTTTATTAAATTTGTCTAACAATATCAGCCAGAATTAGCTTTAAAAAAAAAAATGGATTATTTATGAAATATCTACAGTCTGGAGCTAGTTTGCTTTCAGATCTCTCTTGTGAAAAGTAGTCCTTTATTTGTCATTAAATGTCTAGACCAAATGTATTTTAAAGTGCTTAAGGAGGTATTTCATAGAGCAGCAGGAAACAATGTGTGTTCCTGTTGTGATGCTTTTACATTCATGAGAGAAAATGTTCTTTTTTAATATGTAAATATTGAACTTGTAAAATACATGTTGAAGAGCTCTAACATGATCCTAGGAGCTCCAGTTAAAGGCTTAGCTTGTAAAAATGTCTATATGAGGTACAGACGAGCCCCTCTAAAGCAGAAAAGCCAGGCAGTTGCAGTTCATCAAGCATGGTCATGAAGGAGGCTCTTCAAAGACATGGAGACACAAGCCTCAGCCACCTTCTGACCAAGAACGTGTTTAACAGACATTTAGGTGTCCTGAAGGTTGCCATCTGTGGTTGGGAGGACTGTTTCTTGGCAAGGTGGTGCTGGGAAGGCACACCACTGGCTGGCTTTGTCCTGGCAGACCACAGCTCTGGGAGCTGGTGTGCTGGTCTCTCTGAAGGGGAAAGGTCCAGGGCCGCTGGTTAATAGACAAAAGTCATAGCCGTTGGTCTTCTAGTACTAAGTGGTCCTTATCTAAAAACTCCTCGCAGAGCAGGCCTGGGTTACTTTGAGTAACGCAGTTCCTGAATGTTCATAACCTTTTCCCAAGCTGTATTTTGGTAACTCCATCAAACACGAGCCTCAGGTTAGCCCATTTCTGCAAATGGGCTTCAAACGTGACGGTCCCAATTGCTCACGACAGCCGGCCTGCAGAGCAATGTGCCGTGTTCACTGAGGTGTAGGCAACCACAGGCACACAAACCCCGGCACTGGAAGGTGCAATGTGAAGGTAGAGATAAATACTTAATTTAGATCCTCTCAAACAATTAAAAAAGCAGTTAGTTCATGGCGTTTTGACCATACAGGAGACATGAAAATGTGTTCTCTTAGTGATTGAGGATTTTAATTTTTCAACCTGTATCTTCTGTGTCTTTTGCTGATCTTTTTCTGTGAGTCACTTAATTGCTGCCTCACACAAGCCTTTGTGGAGTAAGCTGAAGCTGTGCAGCAGTCCCGAAGCCTATGGATAAGCAGAGGAAGCATGCTGGGAGGTTATAATAATAGAGATACCGACTGCTCTGTTAAAAACCTTGGCTTGCCCCTGAGTCTGTCAAAAGATTTCTGCAGTATCTTGCTGCTTTTCAGTACCCCTAGACAAGCCAGAGCCAGTGTTCCCTAAAAGGAATGTTCAGAATGGATTGATTCTCTTTTTTGCCTCTTTTCTTCAAAACATCCAAAGGTTTGGGGTTTTTTATGTTTCAATATGTTTATTTAGTTAATCATATGGACAGAAACCCACATTTCTGTCAGGGACATTTCCAGCTCAGTGGCGCATCTTGGAGAGTATGAGAGTATGAAAATAGATTTACTAGAATCTATGCAAGTGGCAGAAGCATCTACTCCCAGGGAATATATCCCATAACGTCATCTTTATTGCTGTTTGTGTGTAAGGTACAGACATACTTCAGGCCTTGGGCATGGCGAAGACAGATCCATGGGCCGAGGGATGGAGTTAGATAGCTCGTGCTACTTAAAAAATTTAATTATTGCAATAATAGTAATATATCTTGCTAATTTTTTAGTGAGTTTGAATACAAAATTTTTAGCTTATGTTCAGTGTTGTTCATGAATCAATGGTAATCAGTTAATGGATTGACAGGGCTACGGTTTTCTGAATTAAAAAAAATTAATCATTAGTAGGGTGAAGAGTCAGCAATCTTTGTGGAAAGAGTAAACTTTTTTCCAAACTCAATTAATAAAGATAATATTGATTTAATTAAAAGAGAGTCTTGCCGTCCTGTGGATAGGATAGAATTCAGTTCCTATTTCACTTTTTTCTTGGTGATTATGAAGCAAAAATAAAACATAGACATGTTGACTTACTGTTTTACCAGAAGTGCATAAGGCAGTAATGGGTCAGATTATTTTTGTTGATAGCTGAATGAGATTCATGTGTGTTCTAATTTACTCTTTAGCTGTTAAACTGCTACTTCAGAATGATTTTTTCTTAAAGAATTAATTCTTTTGTAGATGAAAGTATTACTAATATAACTTGATCCTAAAACAACTGGACACATAAAACGAGTGAGGAGTCCAGGAAATTGCTTTTAGCAATAGACTCTTTCAGAAGAAATAAAGCTTAACCAAGTTACAATTGTATTAACAAAAAAATCTTTGAAGAAAAAACAGTTCCTAATACACTAAAACCCACTCATAAAAATTAATAAAAATTACATGAGATCCATGAGTTTGCTTTAGTTTTATGAAGGGGCAACTATTCTTCACAGTATAAGAATTGTTTTATTTTTATGTACAGGAGTGTCAGTTTTGGAAACTATACATAAGTAAAAGAAGTGGATGCGTGTGCCACCAAGTATAGAACGTGTTGCACACAGATTCTGTTAAATTACAGCAATTTACTCTTGTCTACAGCTATTCCTCATTTTATTATTATGTTTACTTGTTTCGTCTTGCATCATTTACACGATCTACAGACCAGTTGTATGTAAGGAGCATGGTAGCTTATTGGTGACTTTTTCCATAGGCTGGATGAAGAGAAATACAGAATGATCAGGTAATACGAGAACACAATAATCCCGACCTACCATTTATCGTGGGTGTGGTAGAGTGTTGTATTCTTTGATTAAGATCAGTTAGGTTTGTTGCCCTAAAACCATCTGTTACAGCTCATGGAGGATTTGTGGGAATTTTGACAGGAGCTATTCAGTTGTTAATGTAGATGGTCCCTTCTAGATTTTAGGACAGCTTTAAGCTTTAAAATCTGTATATCAGAAATGCTGTAGGAGCAATGATAAGATCTTTTTCCTTTGGTGACTTTCATTTTTCATACCTTACCATCTTTAAAACAGCAGGAGGAAAAAAAAGCACACTGAAACAAAACAAATTGCCATGCAGCAAGATATATCCTAAACTATCAATTTAAAAAATGGAGGATATGACTTTTCTTACAAACCAAGGGGCAGCATCACTCCTACCTAAATTTTTATCACTCTTCCTGCACATGTTTCTGTGGTTGTGGCAGTAAATCTTTGCCCTTGTGATCCATCATGCTAGAGGTTATCTCCTCTAGCTTCTGGGCTTTTGAAGCTTGTTGTTGTCTTCATTCATGATTCAGAGGACAGTGGGGCTTCCGGCAGTGAACAGAGCTCTTTCATAACCAGCCATCTGTGAGGAGTCACTGAGGAGGGCAGTGCTCACAATCCGCCATCATCACCGGCAGATGAATAGGCGTAATGGTGAATAGGGATTGCACAATCAATTTTTTTCTTTTTTTTTTCAGTCCTGTATGGTAGGGTTTTTGTGATTGAAGAGTCCTCTGAGACAGACATTTCCCTGGCTGACATACCCTGTCCTTTGTTTCCAGGCAGCTTCGCAACTGTTTCCAGCCTGTAGAGTTCCCATAGAATGCAGTCCTTCTGCTCTGCTGTTCCTTTGAAAGCAGCGACCCTAGATCTGTAGTGCCTAAGCAAACATATACTTATTTACAGGAAGCATTTCTAAATGGGATGATTGCCCCACTGCCCAGCTACAGCGGCAGTGAAGTTCATGATTTTCATTTCCCAACTGCAGCAGCTGACCGACATAAATAGCATTTGCCCTTTCTACTTAAAGAGTTTTTTGGAAATCTGAAATTATATTCTTCTTTATAGACTGACTCCTGAATCCTTCCTTTCTGAAAGAAGTTGTAACTCTTACTGAAGCAAATTTTTGGAGTAAAAAGCAGCCTGAACACCTCCTCGTATGTTCTCTTGCCAAGGAAGTTGTTTTCTTCCAGGTTGTCTGATCCTCAGGTTCCTGTGGATCAGTTGCACATTGGCTTTATGGGTTCTGATGGGACAAAAAAAAATACGAAATTTTTTAAAAGTCTTTCTTTCTTATTAGCTGCATTTATAGATGTTACTTGTCAACATTTTCTAATCAGTGTGGTTAGTCAATGTATATCAGTTGTAGAACTGGGATGGCTAGACCCATGGAATATTCTGTGTAAAGCTACCCAGGACATTGCTCCTTACATTTGCAACAGGCATCCTGTAACGGCTCTGAATTTGCAAGAAACAGTTATTTTGTATTCAAAACATAGTCATGGTGTGGTGCTCAGTCACATAAAGAAGATGTTCTGATGTCTTCGATTCTAGTCAATGGTAAATTACATAATAAGTGTAGCTCCAGAGGTAGATCTGGGGTTCCCTGCAGGATATATCCTCAGGTTGGATCATTATAGTGGTTCTGCTCCTACTATGAAAATCTCAATCCTGTCTAAAATTTTTGTAACTACTAATTACACTGGGATGCTGGAGTAAGAATTGTGCTTGCTTCAACACCGCTGTCCTGCCACTGAAGGTTATGAAACACGTTTTTCTCATCAGGTGTATAATTGGACTGTAGGCTTTTGTAGCAAACTAGAAAGTGGTCCAAACTTCCACTCAGTGAATTTCCACTAAGATTTTCCTTTCACGCAACACAGAGAATATAGAACGCAACTAATGAGGCTACATGGTGCTACCTTGGCCATGAAGAACAGCTGACTGTTGTCATCCGGAGTTTTACTTTAACTGCAGGCCTTTGAATGATAGAGATGCTAAGCCTTAGCATAACAGAGTCTCTCCAAAATCTGTGCAATCTTTTGTGTACAGTACTGAATACTGAAATAGACTGCTGCGGTAGTACTGCTGTGTTAAATGAATTTTAAAACTATGTATGTTGCTAAATATAAACTATTCATAGGTTTATAAACATAGCCCTGTAGGAATGTGACAATACTTCTGATGCCTCTGAACACAGCATTTTTTAATTTGATGTTTCTTTTCAGTTGACAGATAAATCAACTCCAATGTAGCCAGACGGTTTCCAGTTGAATATGAATTTGAGAGGACTGATGCATATTGCTTGGTCTAAAAGTCTAAAATAAGTTACTCTAAAGCTATTTGCTCTGAAGTTGTCAGACTTTACAGGGTATACATAAATAACTTTATGCAAAACTTGAATTCACTCTCTCAGTTAAGCCATACGCCAATTTCAAAATCTCCAGCACAAAAGCATTTAGAGATATGGACCATTCCCTAATATTTTGGTGGAGCACATGTTTGATAAGAGGCTGCAGCTCATACCTCCTGGGGGCTGAGTCAATGAAGTGACTTCTGTTCACCTCTATAGACACCATCTGTCTGGATTGTTCCACATCTTGGTGGTAGACATCTGATTTTTTTAGAACAGGATCAGCTCTTACATAATATTGTCATGTGTTTAAGGGGCCATTAAAATATGAAGAGTAGAAGCGATTGTTTGGATAAAAATCTGAATAAAACAAAGAACCTAAAATGTTGCATTAAATTCCCTGTAATGAAGGAGAAATTATGTTACGAAGGTGATTTCTCAGGGAAAAGCATTTCATAAGCAGAGAAATCCTTCAGAAGCATGTAATAAGAAAAATATACTGGAAAACTCTAGGAGTCTAAGAAAGGAAGATAAAAGAAAACCTGTTTCTTTCCCTTCCCCAATTTATTTTGACCAAACAGACACTATGAATCCTATGTCTTTTGACACTTTCAGGAATGATCTTACTGTCCAAATGGCTTGCAGAGAGCTTCACTAGTGAAGAAAATGATCAGTTGGATGAGATATTAAAAAGGGAATTTTGCCCCTGCTTACTCCAGGCAGCACTGTCAACTCTGTATTGAATTTATGATCTACAGGAAATTAAACACTGACAGCATCACCAGCAAAGATAAGCATATATTGCTTAGGGTTAATGACTTGCTAGATTTTCTAAATCAAGCTATGTATACATTAGTACCTCAGATTTTTATCAAGTGACTGTTGGCAAGTAACTGGGATAATGATAGAAAACAAAAATTCCTTTTATAAATGACAGAGTCGTGCCGTTACATTTTAAGCTCTGGATTTTCAAATGTCTGCTTACTGCCCTGGCAGAGCTCATTTGCATGTGTGCAGTACTCGGTTTGAATAACATAATTGTTATGTCACCCACTTTTGCACACTAACAGAGCCTTCAAAAAGGAACCTTTTTTAACTGAAGCAGCTTGCAGTCCAACAGATTTGGAGCTATGTGCCCATGGTAGACTCCAAATTCATAATTAGGCATCTAAATTAATGGCTCTATTTACAAAGATGCCAGGCTCCCAGGAGTTCCTTTATTTGCTGGAGATATACTGATCTTAAAATTAGACTCCTGGTTTCTGCAGCTTTAATCAGATGTTTTTCTTAACTTCCCAGCTTCCCCGGAGCTGCAGGCTCCTTCAGGCTTGAGGCATAAACAGATTGATTGAGCCTGGGACTTTTTAGTCTGCCTGTTTTAAATCATGTCATAGGGGCAGGCTGGTGGCAGGTCGGTATCCTTTCCCTTTCAAGGATATCAAAGACCTGTTGCCTTTCAGGAGTTGCCTTGTTGACATACCAGAGGGAGACTCCTTGATCACCAGGACGTGATGTCTTTTGTGAAAGCTGCCCCACAAGACTGGCCGTGATCAGTGGGAATTGCTTGATAAGGCACAGACAGAAGAACATTGCTACAGTTGACATTTAGATTATCTTTTTGGTCACTGTTAAAAAACAAGAGGGAGAGAACCTCCATGCAAAATGTTCTGAATCTTCTGGAGGAGTCAATATATTTCCACTGGCCAGGGAGGGAACCTCGTTTATCAGTCTAAACTAGATATCTGAAGGTCATGTGGTAGTTCTCCAGCATGGCTGAGTCAGTTACTGTAGATATTGTTAACTTATTGTTGGTATGCTACCTATGTGATCTATTAATTTTTTACTAAAATTGAAGGAGGGAGTTGCAAACCAGTTTTGGTGTGGGTTTTTTTGTGGTTTAGAGGGGTTTTTTGTTTCTTTAGTGCTTTTTTTTAATAAAGAAACACATAGGCAAAGAAAAAGCAGTTTTGCCAACACTTCAGGAAGTCTACAGAGCAAAGAACATCTCTGCTAGGATACATAACAATGGTACATAAATCTCTTTTGCTTTTTTATCTTGAGAGCCTCTACAGAGGCCCTGGTCAGACACAATCTTCCCTTGCTTGTGTGAGCTGAAAGGATTCCTAGATTGGTTTGCTATGCTTGGTCATCATTGATTTTTTAAATTTTTTATTTGTTTTTTAAACCGTATCACCTGAAGCCTCTGAGGGTGACGCAACAGAAGGAGGAATAAAATCCTGGTCAAGTACATAGCTTTACAGAGCACTGGCATTGGATTATCAGGAGAAAAAGCCCCAGCAGACACACAGTGAATGAGTAAATTTTCCTTAGAAACTGTACCAGAAAATAAGAATTTGGTAATAAACTTTTTTCCTTCTTGCTGCTTCTTATCTGAGGTATTCTGTGGCTTTATCAGTGTTTTAAAAAAACAGTAATTAAAAGCGTCCAAATAAGGTGGGAGACCAAATATACTCAATATAGACTGCAAAATGAGAATAGACTGTCTCTTAGGGGCCAGTTAGCTTAGTCAATTGAGCATGCGTGCTGCTAACACTGCCAAGGTCACAGGCTCGATTCCCGTTCAGTCCCCATGTGTTGCCTGATCTAGTCAAGAGGTGGCATCCCTGGTGACAGAGAGGCTGGATTAAAATGATCTCTAAGGTCCCTTCCAACCTAGGCCATTCTATGATTCTACGATTCTACGATTCTTCTTATGCTTCTCCCTGTCCCACCACTGCCATTCTCTCAAGTTCCTATCAGCCAAAGCTATGGCCAATGAAATACCTCAGAGATAGGATTAAACAGAAGAAACATTCTTCATTCCTGCCCTGAAGGGTGCTGAAGGCTTGTTATGAAACACAAATGCCAGGTCTGTAACACAAGCGCAAGCAGCTTTGTAGTAAAAGCTCTTCCTGCCCAAGAGTTAACCGGGTCCAAACCATTTTGCTCTATCAGCTAGATGAAAAGCCAAAGAAATTCACTTTGCTGAAAAAGAGAGTAGCAATCTAACCCCCTCATGTTACCTATCTGTTAGCAAGCCTTTAAAAAACCCCTCTCTTATAAACTCAAAGTTGGCATAATTCCAAGAGTGCAATTTGTCAGCATCACTGATGTGTGCACTTTGGCACAAAAAGAAAAAAGGCAGATAATACTATATGGAAATTCATTAAATTTCAAAAGTCTGTCACATAGATCTTTAAGTGAAGAACAGATGATGAACAAAAATGTATGAAACAGTTGTGATGTGGCAGAGTCTAAGTGGATGAAAAGCCAATATTTTATCACAGTTGCAGATTTTGGTGGCAGCCTTCACAGAAGGCTTGAGCATTTAGGGAATTATGACCATCAGAGTAACAATAGTGCTAATAAGAAAACTATTGTTATGGATGCAAGCTCTCCTATTTCAGTCTTTGACTGTTTTCTCTTTTGATTTTGGATAGGTTAACTAAGTATATTTCTATTGAGAGGAAATTCAGACAATGTCTTTCTTAGGAAAATAAAAGTATGTGTTTCCTGGGTAAAAAAATTAGTCCTTTTTCACATAAAATCTAGAATCCATTTAGCAAGCCAATGACTGATGTACTAATCTGATGCCTAAAAGCAAGGGGACTCAGACTCTAGTCTTATAGAAAAGCACCCAGCATGTAGAGGGGAGAAGAGGATCATTCTTTCAGTTGTGGGAAAAATGCTCTTTTCTGCTCTGTCCCTGTTGGGTCTGGGCTCCCTTTGGTTGTGGCTAGTAGTTGTAGTAGCCCCCTGCTTGCATGCTTCAGTCTTCAGAGGAAGGCTTTCCTTTCAGAACTCTTACACTGTTGGAGAAAGAACTAATTTTTGTAATTCTCGTTGCTGCATGCAACTTGAAAATTGTACATTTTTAAGTCTTGGATTACCAGGTTATGAAATATAGTAGTGATGGGGAAAATTGATATAGTGCACTTGAATGCCTTAAAAAAAACCACAAAAACAAACATTTCAGAAAATCCTCAGGCAAAGAAGACTTTCCAGATATTCAGGATCAGATTTTCAGATAGATTGGTGATCACTGAGTTTGCACTAAGTCTGTGGAAGATCCACCTCTAAAAATGTTTTTGTACAGATAGTTTAAGTTGCAGCCAGTCCAACTGCAAGGATGTGTTAAGCACCTAAAGAATCTGGTAGATGGATGATGGGAATCCAAAAGAACAACAGTCACAGAGCTCAGTCAAAGTTAGATGCCTAAGTACTGCTAAAAATTCCAGCAAGCACCTGCATGCTTCTTTTGCAGAAGTAAATACCTCTGAAAATCAGGCTGGAAACTACTAAGGAATGTTCTAAACGTCTATTCTACTCTGTTTCCTTAGAAAAAACCAAAACCACCACCAACAACAAGACAAAAAATACAGAGAAAAAAAGTGTCACAATACTTTAAGTTTGCAGAGATTAACAACAAAGAGAAAGATCACAATGTAGGAGGAAATTGGAAGCACCTTAAGGGGTGAAGTAATACCAGTGGAATGGGATTCAACAGTGAGAATTGCAAGGTTGTGCATTTAGGGCCTCATAAAAATACCTGAATTTGTCTGGAAGAGATATTAGGCTAAGTGGCAGGAAAAAAATCCCTATTTTCTGCTGAGAGATTTAAAGAGCCTGACTTCTTAGTCTAGAAGAACAAAGGCTGAGAGCAGACATTATTATTCTCTGTTATACCATCAAGAAGGTAAACATTTAAGATGAATGGACTAATGGACCGCACTGCCACAAAGAAAAAGTGTGTATGAACAGGAAACAAATGTAAAGATTATTAGCTATCAGAGAAATGGTTTTCTGCAAAAGCCTTCCAATACGAGCAGAAAAAACCCAAACAGCCAGTTTTAACATGAAGGTTAAAATGTTTGATCTGGTGTTACTGGGTGAACCTGATGTCCCAGGAGAGAAAAAGTAGGAGGTCTGTAAAATTTTTCATTCTTGAGGTCTTTTAAATACTTTGTGTAGTATACCATAGATGTTAAAGTATATTAATGAAATCAGGTCTTAGCAAAATTCTCCTTAAACACTAACCCATCTTAATTTTCAAAAAATGGATAGACTTCTTCTAAACTTCTTGGTAGTTGCTTATTATTTTTTTGAAGCCAATATGGATAATCATAATGTGTGATGAATTGCAACCAATGTATTTTTTGAAGAAACTTCTAAGTGGCTAAAATTAATTTTTAGTATCTTAGTAATATCACATCTGTAATTATTAGAGTGAGTATTTCTGAGTTTGGTGAATATCTACATGTGTACTTGTGACTAGAATCTGTTTTTATAGAATTGATTTAGGGCTACTGACTTCAGGGTTTATGCTTGCCTATTGCATGATCATCATCTGCCAGGTTCCCAGCAAAATCACGAATTTAATTTGAGCTTCCCTAGTGTGTTCTACTGGCATTTCCCATTCACAGTTTGTAAGTATTTTAGTCACTGATCAATCCAGTCCTTGCTCAATTGTCTCTGCCGAAGAAATGATATGGTGTTGGGCATGCTTGGAGTACCACTGGTAGGAGCCCCATTGTGTTAGGTGCAACATAGAAAAGTTAGTCTCTTCATCAGTTAAAAGATACTATGAGATCATTCTGTCTGCTTTTCGCTATGTCAGGGTTTGGATCTGCCTTGGTCATTTGCCTTGTAGTCATTTGTTGGCTAGAGTTTCTAAATTATTTCCCCCCTTCCTCTCCCAATCAAATTTCCTGGTTTTTCTCTCTTTTTTTTAACTGTTTTTTGTTTTTTCATCCATCTTCCTGGATGCCTTGTTATTTATTCTCTTTAATTTATACATCAGAAGTAAATAAATATTTACTCAGGAGTTGTCTTAACCCAATGACATCCCATGCTGTAGACACCAGTTTTTGACTACCTTCTGAGAAGCAGAAAATCTTTATTGATGTAAACCAGCTTTCAAGTACTGTTGGTAGATCAAAAAGACTTCATACAGTCCAGGAAGATTATTGCAATATCTCCTAAAACTACCTCAGAAGGGGAATGAAACATATTATAGTTGTGTTATCTTTTAGATACTGTGGCCCACAGCTGAACAAGGATTTCAGGAGGGCTCAAGTTCTGAAACTGTTTTCTGTTTAGAACCCTAATGGTTAGGGTTAATCTCCTTCACTTGGCAGTTACAACTCCTGCAGGTGTTAACAAACCGTGACAGAGAGGAGGTGACTATTTTACAAGAAAGGGGTAAGATTATAATACAAAATGGAATTCACATAGAATATATGAATCCATTTTTTTTGGAAAGATACTTTCACAATGATAGAGCCACAGTCACTGACATGGGGAAAATATGGAGAAATAATAATAATTTGCAGTACTAAAAATCTTGCTATTGCTACTTTGTAAAAAGGTGCATGTGAAGAAAATACAAGTCAGTGCTCTTTATATCAGCATGAATACTTGCCGTTCGTATTTTTCTTGACCCCTTCTTGTGCAAGTCCCAGATGAAAAAAAAGGAGTGAGTTTGCTTTGCGTCAGTAACATTTGAATTAGCTTCTATTAAGAGAATTTAGGGCATTCAGACTTCAAAGCAATTGTTCCAAAATTCCTGCAAATTCAAACAGTCATCACTACACTAGCATCAGGGGGTATGGTTTTAAATATATTAAATGTTATGGTTTGATCTGTGGGTTTTTTGTTTTGGTTTTTTGTGGATTTTTTTCCTATGGAGCAAAGAGGCCTAACTACACTCCAGCTAATCCTTCACTCATGTGCACCCATAATAATCTGGAGCATATTTGCTTTCTGGAATAAGCTAAAAAAAAGCCTTGGCAGAAACTGTATGTTTCATTATGTGTTTAAGAAAGATAATTGTTCTGTACTCCCAAGATAAGTCGTAAGATGAGTAGATAAAACAAAAAGCAAGTTAAAAAAGGTACCAGAGAGAGCCAAAACCTCAAATGTATTTTCTGCTGGATTGATACTGATTTAAGAAGCATTCTTGCTTATTTTGTTATGTTTAGAAGAGATCTGCAGAATTCCTGAGAGGCAGCAGCCTCATGTTGAATTAGGTACATCCAGTTAAGATAACGTCCTAACGTATCACGAGCTATTATAGCTGATATTAGTCTTTGTGACATATAGTGGAACAGATTCTCTTACTTGCTGAATCATTAGATTATCTTGTAAAAGAAACATTGAGAATAATGACATAAATTAAATTCTGTGTCCTAAAGTAAAAAAGTATCTTTTTTACCAGTGTAGGAGCTGAATACTGAACACTGTCTTTGTTGTATGCACTGAAGACCATAAGATAAGGGGAGGTGAGAAAATACAAGAGGGTCAAGAGAAGCTACCGTGGAGGTCTCATTCATGGCCATCGACTAGAGAGCTATGATAAGAGAGATTTTCTTCACAGTTCTGTTTTCAACCAGAAGATTTCAAAGGCAAACAACACCTCAGCTCAGCTAGAAACTGCTTCATTTCTGTTCTTTTTTTCAACCTTCCATTAGCATAACAGCAAGAAGAAAATAATTTCATTTTACTTCAAACTATTTTGTTTAATTAAACTGAATTAAACCGTATTTTAAAATACATTCAGCCCATGCCAAACAGCTTATTTTGTCTGTTGTATTCTCATTCTTTTTTCTTCATTCTTATTGTGTTACCATTTTCCTGTCTGCAGCTTCTATAAGGGTACCATATTCTGTTTGTTCTCCCACCTTCCTATTGACAGCACTGGTGTTTAAATTCTGCAAACCAACCTAGTATTGCCATGTCGCATGATTCTCCCTCTGATGCTTACTGTAACTTCAACTTTCTTTAGAAAAAGCACATTTTTAACCATCTCTGGTACAGCAAAAAGTTTGAAAGCCTAATTCCGCATATGTTTTTTAAAATGGCCACAAAAATATCAGTTAGATATTTTTAATGTTATTTTAGAAAGTCAAAAAGTCTTTTACACCTCAAAACATTATCTCATTTTCTTTGGCTTTTTGCTACTTTGAAAGTGTTATGTAGTGTCAAGGTGACTAATGTGTGCATTGCGGTAATATAACTGCTGTATCCAGAGAGACAAAGGTCCATGGCATTCCTTTTTTTATTTTGTGGTTTCCTTGTGCTGTGTAGTTAATAGCCGTAGTCTGGGCTGGCGTGTGGTCCAGGAAAATAACCAGAAGTCTTTTCAGAACACGGATTCATAGTAACAAACGGCTATGGGTTTTGGGTTTTGGTTTTTAGTGGGTTTTTTTAGTCACTGTTTTCCATAATCGTAGAACCACAGAACAGCCTTCAAGACCATCGAGTCCAACCTTTGTCCCAGCCCTATCAACACCGCTAAACCATGTCCTGCAGCACAACATCTACCTGTCCCTTAAACACCTCCAGGGATGGCAAGTCAACCACCTCCCTGGACAGGTTCCAATGGCTAACAACTCTTTCAGTAAAGAAATTCTTCCTAATGTCCGACCTGAACCTCCCCTGGCGCAACTTGAGGACATTTCCTCTTGTCCTATAAGGACTGTTGAAAAGGAGCAGAGCTTCTGATGAAAGTGTGGAAAGTCTACGTCTTACTCCCTTCCTTCCCTTCTCTTTGACAGAAAAAGAAATTAGGACAGGGTATTTTACACTGCTTAAATTATACTGCTCTGTGCTTCTTGGTTATCATGCTGAGCAAAACTTAACTAGGTGGCCAGCACAGTCCTCTGGAGAAGTGCTTCTTGTCTCCATTAACTGTCGATGACAGCTGAGAGAGAACAGCCACCTTAAGCTTGCTTGCTTCCTTCCTTCCTTTCCTCTGTCCTTCCATCCTTCCATCCTTCTGTCTTTCTGTCCTTCCTCCATCTCTCCCTTCCTCCCTCACTCCTTGTGTGGTGCCTTGCACACCCTGGAAGCTGGTGCTGATCCAGGTGATGGAACACAGACTTATGCAAGAGACTGGATTTTTTTCACTGTAGCTGCGTCATCTGTTCACGTATGACCAGTTCATGTTCCTCAGTGCTAATTTGAGTATTTAGGACTCTGGAGTCTATTCAGACCACCTATTTAATTTTCGAAAGAGCAAGCAATCCAGCATGGTGTTGTTTCTTTTTATTTAAAGAGGCGATCTTGTGTCTGGAAGCAAGGGAGGTCAGGCTGGCAGTGCACACTGCACAGCTGGAAGGCTGCTGCACCGCTGCTCCGTAACAACTCTCTTCTTGAGCCAGTCAGCATCTTCCCATTCTCCTCTGCACTCCACCTCATTGATTTCAAACTTCCAATAGTTTTCCAGAAACAACTCCATTAGGGGATTTGCTGCTTAGATGGAAAACTCATTGTATTAAATATCTTTTAATAAATATATTTTTTAAAAAAATCTCTAATATATTTAATATCTTTAAATTAAATGCCTTTTAAGTCACCATGTCATACCACTGTTTTTTAAGCAGACCTCTCCATTGTTCTCATGAGGGAGTCTGCTTTAAACTAATGGCATAATTTGGCTCTTTAGCAGTAAGGTTTGTTCAGATAAGAGCAATCTCTGTTACAGTCACAGGAATGCTTCCACACTGAAGGATTCAACGTGCTTTCTATTTCAAACCAGACTTTGAATTGCCATCCTGCTCATCTCAAAATAAAAGTTTCAACAACTCCATATTTCTTATTGCATGCCTAACACTTTTGAGTGTAACTGGGACAAGATAGCATTGAAATGCAAAACCTTGGGAAAAGGAGACAATATTTTCTTTCTCAGAGCAACTGCAGCATTCGTGCTGAGAAACAGCTCCATGCCCCACCATTAATCTCAGGAGAGGGTATTGCAGCTCCATGTCATGAAGTCCTGCACACGTCAGATAATTTGTGATTTAGCTCAGTCTTTAGAACAGTATAAATACATGTCTTAACAAAAACAGTGCATTCAGGAGATGGTCTTCATTGTTTATTCTCCTTTATGCCTTGGCACTGTCAACTGTCTACACCTGATACCCTGGAGGCACAGAAAACAAAAGCTTTGCTATGGGCATTTGTTCCCAGGCCAAACAGGAGGAATTAAGTGCTTTACTAGACATATACATTTTCAAAGGCAATAGTCATAAAGGGAACACCTAGTTTTACATAGATGATGGCACAAAGTACTTCCAGCAGGATATGTGAGATCCAGTGCCGTTCCTGAGAGAAGGAAGGGTACAGCATAAGGCGGCATACTGGTGGAGCAGCAAGCAATCTGTTTGCAGCCTTATCTCAGCCCCAGCTCCTTATCAGGCTATCTTTTATAGACGTGCAGATCCTGCAGAGAAAGGCATCATTAGTAGCTTTAATTGCTTCCTATGCTAGAGTAGATCATTTAAAGAAATACTGTATAGAAAATACAAACATCAGAGCTGCGTCTGATGGAGGATGATGACAACCAGAGAAATCCTTGTCCGTGGCCAGACTGTGATTTTGTATTTAGATTATGGATAAGATCAGTAATGTTTTAAAACACATCATCTCGTGTATGAAGCAGTATGGATTAAAGTAACTATTAGACATGACAGAAAGGTTCAACTCTGTTTTTGTTTTGAATCTGTAATTCTACTGTTAAGTTCTGCCCCACCCATGTTTGGTTTTGTTTATTGGCTTTTCAAAAATTATGGCTTACCCTTGCAGTGGACTCGAAGGTCTATTTAAATATTGCTTATTAAAATGAATGAGTATTGACATTTTCTGTTCAACTAACTTCCTACCACCATTTTTTTCAATTTTTTCCCCCCAAAATTATAAGTTTCTTGACTAGGTTAGCAAACACTTTAAAATAGTCAATTTGGTCAATTGAGATGTGGTTTAAAAATGAGCAGCAGTATCCAAACAGTCCGTTAGATAAACTTTGTCATTCTGTTTTACACAGTTTTGCAGATTCTATTATACACTCACAAGTATAATTTAAGATATCCACCCAAACACAGGGATAATTAAAATAAGCAAGTATTTCCTTAGGAGGTTCAGGGATAATTTTCCTCTTCTTGTGTCAGTTAGCAAAATGCTGTACGTGTTACAGAATAAAATGGTGCAACATCTAGGAAGACTTTCATGCCAAAGCCATCTGGATTAGTCCTGGGCAGCCTGCTCTAGGTGGCTCTGCTTGAGCAGGGGGTTGGACCAGGTGACTTCCAGAGGTTCTTCCCAATCTCAGCCATGCTGTGAGTCTGTGATTCTGTAATAGTATAATATAATTCTTTTTATTCATTAGTGAATATGTCACGAATTTACATCTAAAATGTGCTCAACTGCTAAAGTATCCATTGCATGCTATTGAAACATAAGGGTGGCTTGTGTTTTGTTGTTGGTTTGGGTTTTTTTAGATATTAAAACTACTACATTCTCTTATTTTAGATATAGAGCATAGATATATTCACTTTGTAAGAACCTGATGGTCAGCTGAATCACATTAATGTAGCTCTGTAGTTTCTAGCATTACAGTAGCATATAAACTGAAGTATGATGGAAAGTCCTGCCTGCTGTTCGTGTTTTTCCCTGTGTCATTTTTCTTTTTAAAAAAGAAGCCATTTATTCCTGAGTAAATCATCCAGGTCCCTATCATGGGTTTTTTTCCCCAAATTTTCAGGGCTTCCTTCATCAGCAAGGAAAACTGTGTCCCTTGCTTACTTCGTTTGGGAGTCCTTCCTGCATAAAGCAAGCAGAAAACGTCTATAATCTAGGGTGGTTTTTGATTATTTTAAGTGGTTATTTACTCAAGGTTGTAAAAATTTGGTTTCTGTTGAGCAGCTTTACCTGTAAGGAAGAGCTTGATCTCTGTGAAGTCCCGAGTACACACCTGTGCTATAGATTTTAGTGTTGTGTAGAGATACTAGAGTGAATTTTAAATAGGTAGCTTGAATAGTCAATGCAGTCTTGCCACAAAAGTGCAGGGCTCTGTTCAGGGTCGTAACTCCATTTTCAGCATGTGTGGAGTTTGTGCTGCTTAGTACAACTTCTGC
Source organism: Apaloderma vittatum (assembly GCF_000703405.1). Taxonomy (NCBI): domain Eukaryota; kingdom Metazoa; phylum Chordata; class Aves; order Trogoniformes; family Trogonidae; genus Apaloderma; species Apaloderma vittatum. Next base: position 91,524 of record NW_009706226.1, on the reverse strand, counting down.
TACGCAGAAAACTCACTTAAAGCAAAAGTGTAGCTGCACCAGACCTTGTTATAGAAGTCACTGTCGCAACTGCTGACACTGTTCTCCAAAGGGGGAGCAGCTGACAGCCGTTTGAGGAAATCTCTAGATAGGGCGATTTGGGGAGAGAAAGTGTTCTTTCCTGCAATTCTCTGTTCCTACAGAGTGGCTGAGTAGGCTACTCATAAATCTAGCTCAAGTGATGATATTTTTAGTGCAATGGATCAAACTTTTGGTTTTTTAACAGGCCATGGAACTGTATCTAGGGGGAAAAAAAAGCTTTTTAAAGTGTGTTATGAAAATTAAGGAACAGAAATATTTATGTTCTGGTCTTGTGAGTCAGAGTTGCATTTTGGCAGAAGGTCTCAGAATATGGTGAGTATGATAGCAGTATAGTAAGTGTGATTTTTCAGCTGAGGAAAATTTAACACTATCTCTGTGGCTGAGAATCAGATGAAAGTGCTGGTTTTCACTTACCTTTTTGTCACAAAAGCAAAGCAAGGTAACATTCCTTAGAGTGTGCTGAACTGGGCACTCATTAGAGGGCAAAAAGGAAAGAGGAAGCATAAAATACACTGTGTAGGACAGGAGAACAGAGTAGGGAGCATATTTATAGAAGCCATAGATTATCATCCCTGGTACATCTCAGAGTCCAGCTGTGTCTGTGGAGGTAGCCATGTGCTTCTATACCCAGGCTGGCGGTGGAGCTTCAGGTTGGGAGACAACACTGTGCATAACCTGCTGCTCTTTCTGCAGAAACCTTCCTCAAATAAGAGCTTTCCCAAATCTCTAAAGCATTTTGAGATAAAAGCTTAGTATCTGTTGATCGTCAATCGGTGCAAATATTCAACAGCATGACCGTATCTGTTGATTGTGAATCAGTGCCAATATTCAATAGCATGACGAGTTCCTGATACTTCTGACATTCAGGTGCACTGTCACACTTGTTCTGTGATCTTCTCTAGTCATAGCTTGAAGTTTTGGATTCTTTATGCCTACTTTATGACTAGAGTTTGAGTTTTATCAGGTCAGACATTACAAACCTCTTATCCAAAGGGCAGCTTCAGGGCAGCAAACTTACCATCCCCTTGATACAAGAAGTTTCACTTAGCTTCATCAGTATGAGCAGATGTGAATCAAAGTCCTGACTCCAAATATTTTTTAAGTTCTGGAATAATTGAAGTCCAGACATTTCATTTTGGGCTTGTTTTTCAACTTTCATTCTGTAGTTCTCTTATGTGAGCAACAAGGGCTTTTTCAGGCATCTGGGGCTTAGCAGGACAGGCAGGCTTCTAGTTCATGGGGAACAGAGGAACCAGGGGGCTGTGTTCCACCGTTTTTGTCTCATAAAGTGCTTCCCTGCCCAGGGCTGAGACTTTTCTTTGTCAGTTCCTGTGTCAAGGCTCTAAGAGAAATGTCCTTTTTTTTTGGCAGCTACATAAAAAAAAAAGACCTTACTATCTGTCAGGAGAGAGGATTAGTTACATGGGAGCAACAGAATGCTCAACAAAATTCCTTGGCTAAAAAGAGAGTTCTTCGTAACTTGAGGTGTGAAATTCATCTCATCCAGTCCTTTTCATCCCACCAGAAGTGTCTCCAGTTCTTGTCCCCTCTGTTTCAGAACTGCATTTAGTGCAACACTACAGGGAAAGGCATGCCCTTGTTCCTTTTAATGCCATTAAGTCACTACCTTTAGAAGTAGTACAGGATTATCTGTGGGATTTCAGAGTGATGTGAAATTGTAGTGTTGTAAATGCTGTTCCTCCCAAGTTTACTGAGGTAGAGTATTAGGATTTCAGTTGATTTGAGGTCCTAATTTTTTGTGGGTGGCACTCAAATATTTTACTGAGCTGTGGGAGCAAAACATCAGGCACTTCCAGTCTTGAGTGCTGTTTAAACAGTAGCTCTTGTGCTTGCTAGGAATACACAGCAAATGCACTTCTCCTTCCTTGCATTTTAAAATGGCTTTAGAAATTATCCTGTAAATTCCATGCACTGCAACTCCATTCTGGCAGATCACCATTTGTGAGAAAATGGGAAGATTAATTTTTTGACCAAGGAGGAGAAGAGGAGGAGCCTGAGCTGTCTTGATCCTGCCTGTAATTCCAAATTTGCTAAACTTTTAAGCTTAGTAGTAGTCATGTTCATCCATGCAGAGAAATTTTCTTATTAGCATTAGGTATATTGGAAAGTAGTGGAGCATCAAGTCTGAATGAGCACTTAAGTAACCACAAAAGTGCTATAGGGAGGGTTCTGTTAATGCTTCTTTTCTCTTGGCAGCCTCCTTAGATGTGAGGGTATCCCAAGCAGTTGTTGAAAGGAGGAATAGGAAGGAGAGATCAGCTGTTGGACCGAGGCCCTTGCACGGTTGGGCAGCGTAAGAAATGAGCTGGATTTTGTACAGTAGGCACTATTAGAAGCCCTTCCCTTAGTGGATGTTTATTTTGGGTTTTTTTGGGTAGTCACTTCTTCTGGGAACGAATTGTGGAGGGCTGTGTAATGTATTATAAATATCTCAGACACCAATATTGAGGCCAGCGCTATTCCTGTCAAAACCAATGGCAAACCAGTCTACCTCATCTGAAGATGGATGGAGGATTAAAATTGTTTGAGAGGAGATGACTGTTCCTTTTTATAATTTTTCTTTTCTTATTACTCCCTCTTTTCCCTTTTCAGTGCCATTACTGTATGGATTTAATCCCATTCCACGTCCATTAGCCTCTAGTGCTACATTAATGTGAGCTGGCTGTATAAGATCCTCCCTGGTGTATTGTCCTAGCTCCCATGGCATGTATAACAAAAGTAGCTTGGTTCCCCCTGACTTCTCTCATTCAAATCCTAATGTATTTACCCACCCCGCCCACTTTTTCTCATCAGTTTTATCACTGGCTGTAATAATGCTGCTCCTGAATAATGACTGGAGATGGAGATATGAAGTATTGAAAATTGACTCTGAAAAGACCAGAAGCTGGAAACAGATGGAAAAAACCTTGCAGAGGGTGGTGTGTTCTTCTTAAGAACTGTAATCTAGCACTATTCAATGATTTTAAATGATCCAATTACCAAAAAGAAGAAATGGTGCTAATAACTATATGTTTAAATGGTCTTAATAATCCTTTTTCCTCGTGCAAGTACTGTAATTCATTGCATCTGTTTTGATTACTTTTGCAACCTGCTCTTTTCATTTGGCAGTTCTGCTATACTTTGTGATTATAACAGTAATACTTTAGCTTGAATACTTTTTTTAATTTGATGAAAACGAAGTATTTGTTTTTCATTTTATATTGGTCTGTGGAATTCAATATATTTCCTCAGTATTCATATTGAAATTGTCAGATGTGTATGTGCACTGTCAAAATCATTGTAGAATGTTAAATAAATTGTGACATCTATGAGCAGCCTAGAATGACAAAGAAGGATGAGTACAAGTTTATGGAGAGTAAATGTAATGGCATGACAAATAGCCAAAGAAACATGTAAACCAATTTTCAAACATTCCCATTTTTTCCCCCCATTCCACGCCATACACTCCTACCCTCCACAATGAGCTTGCTCATTTTAAGTAGTGCATATGTGTGAATTTGTAAAGAGCTGAGAGTTTTTACTCAAGAAGGAGCTATTCCTTTCAAAACATTTGTATTTGCAGAGAGGACAAAAACTTAAGAAGGCATAATTTATGTAAATATGAACACTTTTCTCAGGATCCCACCATAGCCAGGCGCATCGCTGGTTTGTCAGCTTACGTGAGAGGAGGCTGTACCAGCCCCCTGTGCAGAAGACCACGAGGTCAGAGGGTGACAGTGGGAGATAGGGACCGAATCTGTCCCGGGGTCTGGCCTCAGGCAGGTCCTTCGCAGGTTCTCAGCCACCCATCTGCCCGGTGGGTTTGTGCTGCTGCCCAGGGCTGACCACTGCAGCAGGAACCTGCTGGAGAGCAGCATGAGTGGGGGTCACAGTAAAAGGTGTGTCCCCCCTGGGTCCCCAGGGACCCTGAGACAAAAGAGCAGCTGGTCCTGTCCTCCAGCAGTTCTCCATTTGTGGAACTTACTGCTAAAAACTTTAATGAGATATAATGCAGATAGAATGAGACTCACATGCATACACAGGGTACATATCAACCAAGAAAATAAAGAGGGAATTCTGCAAGATGCTTTGAACAGAAAGCTTTAATTCAGGACGTGTTGCAGTCCAAATCCAATGAGGAAACTCTGTTTTATACAGTTTATACTTTTAGTAGTGTTATCCTTAGAGAGGAACCCAGGGGAAAGCTAAAATGAAAGCAATTTGAACAGGTGTTTTACATAAACATGTTTACTAGTAAACTAAAGAAATTGGACGTGTAATATAGCAGTTACTGTATTAAAGTTTCTTAATCTGTGAAACACATTCTGACTTGTTTTATTTCTGGACAGGATCCTTCTGTTACAAAATATTTACTGAAACTGGTAACCCATTACATTTCCATGTTGTAAAATTTACCATGTTCCTATGGTAGGGAATAATAGTGCTTATTCATATATGTATTTGTTTGACCTTACATACTTTGTATGTAGTGCATCCGTTACTGCATCAGGGACATGGATGTCTGTTGTTAATTCTCCTAAAATAAATGTTGAAGTACTGTCACAAGGAATGATTACGGGTAAATTCCATTTTGTTCATGCAAATGAAATGATCGTTGCATCTCGGAAAATCTCCAACTCATATTCTTCCATGGAAACAAAAATCTTATCAGGAGCTAGAGAATTTCACTAGAATTTTTAATACCAAAAAAGTTAATTTCTCTTTTCTTTTTTTTGGGGGGGGTGTGGAGTGGTGTGGGGGGAGAGGAGAGAGGGCATGGATAATCCTAACTGCTGTATGATCTGATTTCAAACAAAAGACAGACAAAAGACACTGAAGAGATAAAAATAAATTACTTGCATTCTGAAGCCATGATCTTATATGCAGAGGTAGGAACTTTTTTTTTTTAAAAAAAATGCAGATTGGCTGGCTGGAGGGCAATAGCAATAATTATTAAAATCAAATTTCCTTGTATTCTAACCTTTCCAATTAATACATTCTTACAGGTCAAATTTCAGCCACTGAAATCAAGGGAAAAAAAGCCCAACATTAAGTGCCTGGAATGGGACAGAATTATTCCCTCAGAGTAATTTGGTCTGTAACACTATTTTGTTCTCTGATACAGGGTCTCAATAAAGCTATTACCTATAATGTCTTGATAATGCTATGAAAACATGGAGATTTTTAAAAACACTAGGTATTAGTAATTAATAATGTGGCCTTCAGCACTTTTGCATGAATGGTAGAAAATGGATATTTTCAGACAGGTATTGATCTGGCAGAATTTGGGTCATACTTGTAGGAGGCTGTGGAAGAATAGTCTCTACCAGGCAAAGCCTCATGCAGCAGCCTGTTTGTTAGAGTTACACTAGACTTACTTTTTATTTTATTTTACAGAAAAATGACTCCTGCTGTCACAAGGTCAGCTCCTTTGCAGTGCCATGTGCAATGTATTCAGGGTTCCTTGTAGTCACTGAAAGGTCTTTCTCTACTCATTGGACCTGGAAAAAAAAAAAAGCAGCTTTACAGACTTTAAGTTTAAGCATGTCTTGGGAAAGCTCTGTTTGAAATACATCTGATTCACTCAGCTCACGAATTACAATTCTTGTTCTATCATTTGCCTGTTAGATTTCAGCTGCATAACAGAACTCCAGCATTGTGGAACTGAAGATAGATGACATATAGGAAAAAGAATGTAATTTTATATATGCCAGAAGGCAACAGAAGATTTGACTTGGGCATGTTCTCAATCACATCTGAAGAGTAAAGTAAATGTGGAGGACCAGGAGTATGAAGAAGTAATGAATAGCAAATTACACATAGTTGTCTTAGAGCAACTGAAGTAGGCTGAAGTAGGATCATGTGGCTTAGTAAACCAAAATGCAGAATAATATTTAATTTAGATACCATTTTGCAAATTTCTGGCACACTCGTTGCTTTACATTACTCAGTCTGTGCTTATAAGTTTGCTCAGATTCAGCCACCTTACAGATGGGCAGTAGAGTTTCATACCATACTGCAAAACCATGGGAAAGAGGGGGAATTTTGCCAAACCTCTGAAGAAAAATGCTGCAGAGCAAGCAAGAAATGCATTTCTAAATACGTATGGATGCATTCACACATGGGCAAGCTATATGTAACCTATGCCATCTGCAGTATGCTGGTTGGATGAAAAGCTGTGATTTTACCAATTCTAGGAATCTCGAACCTCACACATCTTCCTTTGTGGTGAAGCAGAGGCTTTAGAGGAAACTACTTTTAGGGCAAAGAGATTTTTAAAGGTTATGAATATGTAGCCTGGGAGGCTTACGTTTATAGATGAAACTATTATAGCTGGATATGGAAGAATAACCTGCAGACAAAAATAGTGCTCACAGCCTGGCATTTCAAACATATCACATTTCCGGTCATTTTTTCAACATGTAGGGCCGTAGCCAAGTGTCAAGTTTAACTGTGATCATTATATATTATCAGTATGGGACTAGATGGTGATTTTTTCACTCATGGTTTTGAGCAGTTAATTAACTAGCAAATTGGATTTGCAGTGCATTCTCATATATTTGTTTTAAACAGATCCTTAAAATTCTTCACTTTTTCAATTAGAAATAATGATGAAATTTTTTGTTCACTTCTCTTTCCCTTTTACTATGTCTCTTCCTTTTATCAGAGAAAAAGAAGGTAGTAAAAGAAAGCAAAAATGAAGAAACAATCATTGAATTTTCGTATTTCCAGTTATTCAGCTGAAATACAGTAATCCAAGGATATTGTCCAGGCCTTTTAGAATAAGTTCCTTTTATTGAGTAAAGAATTTCAAATTAATTTTTTCCCAAGCCCTGTCCATTGGTCTTCAATTACTCCCTGTGAAGCTGGCTTCAGTGCCATAATGATTCCAGAAATGCCTGTATTTCCTTTCCTGTAGTAGATCATCAAAGACTGACACATTGAGATTAGAATTACTGATCATATTTTTCTTCCATCCAATTTGGGTGGGATGATAGTACATGCATTATAGAGTTAAGAGGCTGCCTTACTACATAGCTTGGCTTTTTGCTGTGGAAACAGCCACAGACCAAATCTGCTGAATACTTGTGCTGGCTTGTGGAGGTGGCAGTGGGTGGTGACACCGTTTTGAGTAAGCAAAGGTTGGATATCTAATTTGTGTTGTCTGGTTTCCTTGATTCTCATTTGAATCAACGATGACTCAAAGCTTCAGTGTAACAGCGATTGTTGAGACTTATTTCAGTAGTAGTTCGGTGTATGAATCTGTGTTCAGAGTTCAATAGTCAAGCTTTATATGGACACACTATGAGACAGAGAAGTTGAATACAGTCCTGACCTTATTTAGATCTGTGCCAAAACCTGCACCAACTTCCTGAGGGCTGGGAACTGTCATTGCCCTGTACATAGCAATGATTTTAAGGAATTGCAACTAACTCCTCCAGAAGGCATTTTTTAAGATCAATTGCCCTCTTAAATATGATATGGATGCTTCAAATACTTCACTGGAAAACATCACAACCATGTGTGGGAACATTGACACACTTTTCCAACATTATTAGGACAAATAAAGCCACAGGCACATGTTTTCCTTGGCCTGACATAAAGCATCATAAGGGAAACACTGCATTCATGTTAGAAAGTGGTGGATGCAAGAACTTAGTTTGGTCACCACAGGCAAGAGCATCTGGGCTTTCTGGAGGTGGCTAAGGAGTACTGCTTATTGCTTGGGGGTAGCCTGGCAACATGGCAAAATTCTGTTATGTAGAGCAAAGGTAAGTTGTACTGGTGTGATGCACAGCTTATGGGGTCATGTATGTCCTCCAGCATGTCTGCTGACACTGCTTTCTGGGAGAAGCAGGTAGGACACAAGGCTTCAGATGTTTCGTATGAGTCAATGGACATCTTAATAACTTCAAACTGTACTTTTGTCTGTTTTCAAGTATGAGTTCATATATGCCATGGTTTGAGAGCCCCGGGGACAAAAAATTTCTGAGGCTCCTGACACAGAGGACAATCACAGTGGGGAAGGAGGGGGCAGCTGTGCCTGTGGGAAGGAGAGGATGGGTCAGGTGACCCAAATGGACCAATCATGGCTTTCCTTCCCATGGTGCTCAGTATATCAGGGCACCTAAGGAGAGCCCTTAAGTACTTTTTTATACATGCTGTGCTGGAGGGATTGCTATGGGCTGTTTGTCATCTCTTGCTGGGCTGCTGGTGTTCCTATCTCCTGTTTTTATACTGCAGAGGCAAAACAACTGATGGAACAGGTTGTATTTCCGTGTCCTCCACCCTGGGTGGGAGTGGCACAGCTCCATTTCTGTTTTTTTTTTGGACCATCATTGGGACTCTGTGCTTGGGCACTTGTGGTCTGCTGCTGAATCTAGTCTGGAACATTTGCTGGTGGGTTTTTTTGTTTGTTTGTTTGTTTTTGGTTTGGTTTTTTTTCTGCTTGGGACCTTGTTATAATCTGGAAGGTGTGAGTCCTGTATTAGCATATTCTTTTGTACCTTGGAGCATATTGGCGTACTTGTATATACATCTGTATGTAGTTTAAGGTCTTCATTGTTATAGCTATTTGGGGTTTTTGTTGTTTTTGAGTTTTATTTTTTGTTAAATTCGTTTAAGGTGGGTTTTTTTCAACCTCAAAGTCTCTCTGCCTGGTTTAACCTGTTATCCTTCCCTGGGAAGAGTGGTAAGGGATCACAGAGAGTGTTTCTTCAAGTTTAATGGCCAGCCCAGCCTTAAACTTTATTGGTGCCCAATGTAGGGCAAGGAACCAATCTCATATTTCATAGTTTCATCAATTCTAATCTAATATTTTCATATTTAATATTTTGTTTGAAAGACTGAAAAAACCCTCAACAGTTATTAATATGTCTCTAACTGAAATATTATACTATGTCCTTAGAGACTTTGGATTATGGACAATTGTCACATTGCTCCCTAATACGTCATATGTTATCAGGTTATCTAGGCTTTTTAGTATAGGTGTACTTTTTTTTTTTTGGTTGGAGATGTTCGGCAAAGGGCATTGGTTTTCTGCATGTTTAGCACCACTCATCTAGTCTGGAGTAAGCTGGATGGTGGCATTAGCTGGCCACCTCAGACACTGTTTACTAAGTCTAATTGTTAATTATGTAAAGGTTTTTCAAGGGAAATGATTTGTCACTTCTTTTCCCTGACCTGACGCCATCAGAGTTTGGGAATCCTGGAAATTGTTCTCTGTGTTTCAATTTGTTAACCTTATTATTGATTATCACAAAGAGGTTGCAGGAGTGGTTCATTAGTAGTGTGCATAGGTGTGGGTGTAGCCAAATGAGCAATGCCACCACTCAAAGTCCTACAGCAACCAGTAGTGATGTCCCTCCACCTATTGCACCATGAGTCACTACTATACCCACCTCTGAAATAGGACTCTTTTCAGGGGCCCTGATACACTGAGCACATGGGAAGGAGCACTGTGATTGTCCATGTGGGTCACCTGGCCCATCCTCTCCTGCCCACAGGCACAGCTGCCCACTCCCTCACTGTGATTGCCCCTGTGCCAGGAGCCCCAGAGAACTTTTGTCCTGGGGCTCTCAAAGCAGGGAAATGTAACATCAGAAGTGAGTTATCAACAGGATAAATTGGGTCAATTACTTATACTTCCACTTTAAATATCACCTCTTTTAAAAGAGCCTGCTCTAATTATTTCACAGAATAGTCAGATGTTGACAACTACAATTTGGAGGCTAATTCTGCCCTAGCTATGTTATTGTAAGGATCAGAAGTCAGATGCAATCCGTGGTTTTCTGTACATACTGCTGGGAATCCATTTCCAGGATAACAGGAAAAAAAATGCATTTACTCTCTCTGTAAATGCTTACTCGATACAAGGTGATCATTAGGTGATTTTTAACCATTTGAACATTTCCCTTTCTTTATTCTTTTGCAGTGAATAAGACAGATTGGAAAAGTTCTTAGAAATGTTGATTTTTTTTTTTCCCCCAGCTATTTAAAAATAAATGTCCGAAACACCTGTTCTGTTTTGTATTTTTGGAATACTTACTAGAAATCTTGAAGATATATACTGCAAGTTCTCACACTTTAAGCTGAGAGACAAAAGTGTTAAGAAAATCTCTTTTCCAGAATGTCAATCATTAGAGCTGCAGAATTGTTTTTAAAGAAAAAAAGAATGTGTGTGTAACAACAACAAAAATGTCTTTTATTTACTCAACTTCTATTTCCTGGTATTCATATTGTCCTTTTTTCATTAGTTGCTTTGTCACTGTAGTGTTTACTAAGACAAATAAACTTTGAATTGTATCTGGAAAGAAAATAGGAAAGTAGAGCTTACTTTCCTTTTTTTTTTTTATCCTGCTAGATTTTATTTTTTTTTTTTTTCCCAAGGCAAAGAAACAGTTCAAAATGTCAGCCTGGATCCATACTCTTTGCTGGTACCATTTACAGGCAGATTTTTATTTATTAGAGGGCATCCAGAATGACTTGGGTTTTAATTTAAATGGTTTCACAGAGAACTACTGTGCCTCCCTTGCATGTCCAGCCCTTGCCATAGTTTGGTGCTTTAAAATGTGATAGATTGGAATTTGTCATTTGCTTTTTGCCTTCCAGGTACTGAGCAATGCATACTGGTTATTTACTGTACTGCACTGGTGTCAAATGCGGCACAGGAAAGTCATGAGTAGTTCAGAATGAATCCCCAGTGCTAGTAATTAATGCAGGGTGAAATATACACTATTGTGTATATACACAGTGAGTTTTTCTGCTGTTGATCTGAACAAGCCAGACCTTTTATTTCTGCTGGGCTCGTCCCTTTCTGGTGTTTACTCGTGTGCCCTTCCAGAAACTGCACTTTAGAGCAAGTCTATGTAAATATGCTATTTAATAGATATACGGATAGAAGTTAATGCTGTAGATGTTACACAGACTACTATCACCATATCTATTTTAAGGCTTTGAAGCTGGAAAAAGAACCATTAGAAACAATTTTGTGTTTAAAAACAAGCCAGAGCATTTGTTATAAATGGTAATTCAGATCTTTTATTTACATGTATAAGGCATGTTGTGCATTGTCTATTTGTCCTGGTTTTGAGAAAATGGGGAAATGATAAAGCTGAAAAGAACGGCTGCATAATGTTCATTGCTTCCAGATTGATTTAGATTTTTGTATCAAGGCATGCATTATATAAGATTAACTTATTTTTAATAGTATCAGAATTGGCATTTACCTGGTCACAATTACAGTTTCATGTCTTTTAAATAAAACTAGTTGTATCAACACATTCTCTTATCCTTTTCCTGATTATCCTGCCACTCCCATTGTATTGGATACAAACCAATTTTGCCCATTTACTCTGATCTTGCAGAAGTTTCTTCAGATTGTTATGCTCATTGCTTTCCTGGATTGGTTATGTTTCTGCGGCTCCTTCTTTCTGTTTTGCTCTTTAAATAGCGTGATTCATCTCTAGCTGTCACACTGGTTTACTAAGGATGACATTGTATCTTTAGAGAAAATGAGGCTTAGAGAAGTTGCATGATGTGGAAGTTCAAGGCAAGAAGATTTCAGGTCTTTTAATTTGCACATGCTGACTAACTAGTCATGCTATTTAGATACTACATGGTATCCTTACAGGTAACAGTGAAAATCTAGGGGAGAGAGGAAGATTCAAGAAGAAAATCATCTAACCCAGAACCACATATATCTGTGTGGGTGCAGTATGCTACAGAGTTCAGGAATTAGGAAAAGAGACTCACCCTCCCTTTTTCTAGTTTGCAAATAATTCAACAGAGATATGGAATCAGGGTGGAAGGATGGAATTAGATAAGATTGGAATGGATGTGGTGTCAGAATGCATAGGATATTTTTATTACATTTGTGGACTGATGACAGTAGTTCTGGCTATTTGTAACACAGCCGGGAACTGGGTAGTAGTTAGTTGTGGTGTTTTTTCTCACAACAGAGTGGTAGTGCACCCCAGATAGAAGTGACCACAGTCTCTGTAGTGTCACATTGTGTGGTGATTTAAGGTACAAGCAAGAGTCCTGCAGGAATTGTCTTCAGACACCAGTTGCTATTGTCTTCTGACTGATGCTGGAACTGGAGACGTTTTTCCACCCCTTAAAAAGCAATTAATTACTGGTTGAGTTTGGACATTCTTAATTATTTAGGTTTGTGTGATATCAGAAGAAATATTATCTGAGTCGGAATATGCATATGGATGCTCTCTATCTTCAGAGGAAGAGATAATCTATCTGCTCTTGCATAAATCAATTAATCTTGTCCTTATGCACTAGTTCACTATCTACCACCATCTCCAGAATAAATCCTTGTAGAGGGATGCTGAAGTAATCTATAGTTGGACTGTGCAAAAGACATTTGGAACTAAGTTAGGGTTTATGTTTTTATACTTGTAATGCTGGAATGATTTCTTTTGTGTGCTAAATTTATTTACATCTCCAATGTAAAGTACAGCTTTGCCCTTTTTGGGTCTTTTGAGAGGACTACTTGCTAAAAATTAAGAGGTAGCTAGAAATGGGATTTATGGCCCACATTCACTCTGATCGGTAAAAGGTTTTTTTTCAAACCTGTTCAGCTTATGGAAGCTCCACATAAAGTGCAGTTTTATTCCCTGGCAGCCAGACATAGAGAAACACTATAATTTTAAGAGACCATTTGGGTTATTCTACATGTCTGAGAGAAACTTCTGTTTGTTTATAGTATGTATGAAATATTTGCTGTAATACACTGCATATGGTCTTAATACTGCATGCTTTGTTTGGTCAGAGTTTCCCATAGAGGACATCTGTGACTCATCAAGACTTGAAAGTGTAAATTCCATTAATCTTAACAAATATGACTATATTGCAACTGTGAACAGCTAGAACTTCACAAAATCATTAGTCAACACTTTGCAGAATGCAAAAAAATGTCTCTGTTCCACTCAAAGCCTAATTATTGCATTGCAGAATTTCGAGACACTAATAAGGACATATTGAGCTTTTGCAAGTCTATTGCCAGTAGGCAATTTATTATTCAATAAATCCTCCACCCATGATCAGATAGCTAATGGAAAGTGCTCCAGACTTGAAGTAACAGCATGCTCTTTCTCTATTAGCACAATGTTTGCATTAAAAAGATCAATCAGGATATTTATTAGCACAATATCTACAGAAGAATATTCTGATTGACCCTGGATTGTTGGAAAATTAAATATTTTATATCAGGCTTCTAAACAGTCCCTGGGGCTTTGGCTGTGGGCTAATGTTTCTCCTAGTTTTATCTTCAGCCCAAGATTTATTTTTTTTCCTGCATCTACTGTTAATATATATTGAACTTCCTCAGCAGTAAAAACCTGAAACTTATCCTTTATGTATTCCTTCTAGACATGCATTGCTTTGCACAATATCTCTCTAGCTTCTTTAAGCTATTTCTCTGCCAACTACCTTAGCTGTGGGGACAACTCTCACGTGATATTGCAACAAGTGAATTGCCAAGGCCGAGCTGGAGTCTGGAGCTGCTCTACAGAGACATGTGACTGTTATGGTGGTCCATGCACAAAGGTATCATGATGTTGCTGAAATTGGGATATTGTACCCAGAGAATTAGCATTCAGTTTCTACAGATGGGAGAGTAGATAGTTTTGGTTATTTTTTTTCCACTGAGCTTAAGCTCACCACTTCATTAACAGAAGTACCATATGTGTACAACTAACTGAATGTTATATCTTTTATTTCATTAGTCCTTGCTTGCACTGGCAACCTTAGCCCACATAAAACGGAGGGGACAAATGAGAAGACCTATTTGTTGTCCAGTTCCTTTGTTAGACATGTTTACATTTTACATGAATCTTAGTCAGTTGTGTCTCATCTTGCAGCAAATAGCCCAGAAGCAGACAAACTGGAGCCTGAAATTGCATTCAACTTTTAATAAATGGTTTTTAATAGATAACTTAGCTGTAGGATAAGATAGAAGGTTGCTTCTGTATGAGAAGCTTTGGAACTGCACTTGCCACTAAATGATTGTGGATGATTCTTTATGTCTTGTGAATGAGGAAAATGTATGCCTATGCTGCCTCTTGAAAGTTTTCCTTGGTCAGCACACAGTATTGCCAAATTATTTATTAGTCTGGATAAATGGCGGTCTTTTAGACAGGGTCCTAGATATTTCCTGAAGAATATTCCCTCTAGAGTGTGCAGGACCCAGAATGTGAACTGGTTTAGACAGTCTGATGTCTGCAGCATTTCTTTAGGTATGATGCAGTTTTCCTGTGGGTAGTTTTTTGAGATATAACCTTTTTGCTGCTTCTGAAACTTAACTGCAGGGTGTTACTGCTGACTGAGATTACAGTCCCACTATCATGGAAGTATGGTGACTTCTAGTGACTGGGGACAGATACCAATAAGGAGATCCCTCTCATATCAGTATGTGAAAGTTTTGCAGACGTGAGAGATGCGCGCACCCAGGTTGCCAAATGCAAAGAGCAATGCATGTTATTTGCTTAATCAGTATTACTAACTTTACATCCTTAGTATAAGAATTTTCTAACATTTTGAGCTCTTCTTTATTTGTAAATATTCATTCTTAAGAGACATCATCATTCTAAATGTATTCTCAGGAGTAAGACAGTGTAGAAAAGTGCAATACTGTCAATATAGTCCATGGCTTTATCACAAAGAAGCAAAAAAAGACTTAAATGTTTGCAACCTGTTGTCTTGCCAGATTGTCCTGGTTTTGGCTGGGGTAATTAATTTTCTTTCTAATAGCTGGTACAGTGTTGTGGCTTGGATTTACTGTGAGAACAATGTTGCAACAAACTGGTTTAGTTGTTGCTATGTAGTGCTTATCCTAAATTAAGGATTTTTCAGCTTTCCGTGCTCTGCCATTGAAGAGGTGTACAAGGAGCTGGGAGGGATCATGCCCAGGACAGCTGACCTGAACTAGCTAAAGGGATATTCCATACCACAGGGTGTCATGCTCAGTTTATAAACTTGGAGCTGGCCGGGGGGTGTGGATTGCTGTATGGGCATCAGTCAACAGATGGTGAGCAATTGCATTGTTCATCACTTGTCTTGGGTTTTACTTCTATCTCTTTTTGTTATATTCCTCTTCATTATAACTATTATTACTCAACCCATGAGTTTTACTTTTTCAGATTTTTCTTCCCCAACCCATTGGGAAGAAGGAGGAGTGAGCAAGTGGCTGTGTGGTTCTTAGCTGCTGGCTGGGGTTAAACCACGGCAGAGATCTACAGAAAGTGTGAGGGCTAGTTTTATAAGACTTCTCCAGTCATCTGAGAACACATAATTCTGAAAGTTTTGAGACATAATAGACTTTGTATAGGGTATTATTTGATTTCCATAAATCCTACCAAACACTTCTTTTTAGGATGCAATTTATTTGTTAGACAATACTGAGGGACATAAGGGCTCAAGAACACCTTGAAAAGAAGAGTTATTCATGTTTGGATAATAACAATCCTTTATTACATTAGAGCACACCAAGTATTCCCCTGTAATTTCATTTGCCTGAGTTTTCAAGGTGCCATTAGTGCCAGTGCCGGTAACAATGTATCCAGATTACCTTGGAGATAGAGATGAGCACTAAACAAAAAAGGGAAGCAAAGATGAAAATAGGAGAGGAAGCAAATCTTCATTCTCATTGTGTTGCAGCTCACTGAGTCACTGGACTTGAAATGAGATCCCTGGATTTGCATTTCTCTTGTGTCTTGCTCAGCTGAGATGTGAAAGCTTCAGCATCTTAAGTTAATTGAAGAGCTTCTATTAATGTAAATTGTTTGAAATTTAGCTCCCATGCTGCATGTATGTGGAAGAAAAAGTTGGCAGATTTCAGTGGTGCGAAGCTACGCATGCATCTATGTGCATCTTTAGGGTCCCAAATCACTTACGGAGTCCAGCTCTTGCATACATGTGAAAGTCATCACTGATACAGTTCTCCCAAAGAGTGGTCGTTGTGGTTCGGTTCTGGCCTACACGTCCATAAGAGCTGCTTCTTTTTAGACAAAGAAATTAGTGCCGACTGCAAGAGATGTAACAATTTGCATTAGCTTGCTACTAGTTTCTTTTGTCCCTTGTGCAAGAACTTCCAAACCTACCTTGGTACTTCTCAAAAGTCTGCATGGATGATTTTCTTGCCAGCCTTTTCTCGCCCCTTCAATGCTTTCATGTTCTGTATTAGAGCAACAGGACAGGATTTTCCTGCTGCCCCACAGTATGTATTGCTGTGAGGATATTGATTCACTCCAGCTTCATGAGTAAGTGTGGTGACCTTACCAGATATCCAGTGTCTTCGGTCAGTCAGGGATTCATTTTACAAGATAAATTGAACCATCTACCAAGATGAGGTTACCTCTTATGTTGTCAGAGGATGAGGTGAAATCCATAATACTGGTAAGATGACTCTTGGATCTCTGTTTGGAAGCTATACCCATTTTCATTCTCGGACCTGAATGGAGGAAAAGTGAGTAAGTTGTCACATGGATAAGGCTACAACTGTCATGCATCTTTAATGAATGCACTGCTTTTTCTTCTGCCCTCCACTGTGTTGCTCTCTAGGCTACCACTCCTGAATATATTGTGAGCATTATTTATGTTCACTAGGGAATATAAATTGCAGGCGTACAGCTAACTGTGATGACTGAGATTGTTTTTTGTTTGTTTTTTTTTTTCTGTGCAAGTAAGCTTCCTATTCAGGATTATCTGTATGTAAATATGGTGTGTCCTTTGATCAGAATAATGAAGACTGAAATTTCATTTATCTATCAAGCATTAATGGAAGCCCTACACCAGGTAGGCACCATAGGCATCCAGTTCTTAGAAACTAATAGAGATTTTTCATCATTTACATTTTAAAGTACTCTCAGAGAGATTACACTGCATCAGAAGACTTGCAATTAGGATATCATTTACGTGGAGTAATGCTGTACACAATTCTTGATTTTAAATCAAATTAGAAAAGGAAGAGAGACTTTTTCTCCAGACAAAAGTAACAATTTGTAGATAGCTTTGCAGATATCAAATTGGTGGTCCTGTTGGCAAAATGCTGGGGAAAGCATGCTTTTCTTATTGAACATAGATCATGGACTTGTAGAACTGTTGCAGTGAAGGTGAATGGTCTGTAGCTGAAAATGTTAGCCTTTCCATGGCTGTTACTGGGCTGCACATGTGCTGTCTGTGCTTCCTGTTAGCACTGCCTGTTGTGGCATGCGCCTTCTCATCACTAGGTGAGGATTAGGTTTTCATTTCTTCAGTATAGCCTCTGATCAATGTCAGGGCTGCACCCAGCCCTTGAAAACATATTCCATGACAGAGTTAAAAATAATGCTTGGGGGATGAAACATGAACAAGCAAGCTTTGTTTTCCCCTCAGACTGGGGGAGTAGGTTTTGGTGGGTGTACAGTGGCTCTAATGGAGACAGAATGAGGTCCTTTGATGGTTTAAAAGAAAGTATCCTTCACACAGTCATGTGCTCAGAAGGATAAACTTGCTTTGGACCCCAGAAGCATGGAATGCCAGGTTCTACCCTCTTCTGCCTGTGGGATCTGGCACAGTTTCTAACATAGAGATACCCAGGCCGCAGAAAAGGGATTATGCTTAGACTAATTAGTTCCCTTGCTAACCTTCTTGCTGAGACCTGTGAGCATCCCATGTGTTATGAGGCCTGAATGCTCTGTTGTGCTCAGAGATGGGAGCCTGCTTCCCCTTTGCTTTGGTGTTACCTGATTCTTTTATATCTGGCCCAAATGTCTACATCTGCGCTAGCAAATGGCTATAAACAAGGGTAATTAGAAAGAATATATCATTATCTTGCATGGATAAATAGTATGTTGTTTATTAAATGATGCCAAAAGGCGTAATTGAAATGGATCCAGTTCTTGCTGGATTTGGACTGGTCACAGGGACAGAGCAATCTGTTGCTGTCACTACCCTTGATGTGTCCAGCATGGATAAAAAGGGGCTGTTGCACTGAACACTGATGCAAAACCCACACGGTGACTTTTGTCCACTGGGGATTTCATACCGGCTTAGTTCATGATCATTACATTCATAAGCAATAAAAAATAAGAACATTAAATGAATGGATTAGAGAAAAGTGAGTGGAATATAATGCTTGAAAGATTGAATTATTTAAAAGTAAAAGGTTTTCTTTTCCTTTTTAAGTCAAACTTCAAAGTGTTCCGAGCCACTGAATTAGACAAGCAGACTTATGTTTTGTTTCTTGAGTTTGTGACTGGCACAGCTATGTGGGTATTGGACCACTTCGGAGACAGACAGAAAAAGTACTGAATGACAAATTCCTGACTTGCAGAAAAATCAGCCAAAAAGGAAATAATTCTTTGAATGTAATGAAGAAAGGTTGCAGTGTTAGTTAACTAATAGGACATGGTACCCTGAAGAGGGTAAACATCTTAACAAAATGTATGAGCTTTTTGTCTTCATCCTTTGACCTATTTTGTTTCTTTTCGATATACTTGTTTGTTCCATGAATTCTCAGTAGTGCAGTACCCAACAATACCTTTCAGTTAAAACAGATGGCCATACTTCTGTAGGTTTCTCTGCAGCATAGTTTAGAGATGCTGACAATTGTTACAACACAATTGTTTCAAGCTGAAAAAAAAAATGAATGTCTTTCTATTATGTCCTCATGTGGGACACTGAGACTAATCAAAACATATTAAAAGAAATGCCCAGTTCCTTTTTTATTTTTTTCCCACTTTGTGTTTCCCTGCACAGCAGTTAGCCATCATGCAGTGCTCACACATTGTATTGAAAATTTCATCTTGGAAAAATCATTGTGATGTTTTGAGGATTATCTTTATTTTCCTAAGTGGGCTCATCTTTCATTCCATCTAACAGTAAAATAGAACATTTATATGCACATACTGCCTTGTGTTCATAGTATTTTTTTATTGGGGTTTTTGCACTGAATACGACTGGTCTTTAGTGTCATATAGATAAGAAAAAAAATCAGTTCCAAATACTCCTTTAAAAATAAAAAGAAATGCTGGATGACTGAAGAAAAAAGGATAAGAGCTTAAGACTAGTTGATCAGTGATTTGGTGATTCTGTGTGATGTTGGTGTTGTCAGTGGGTCACTGTGTTTGGCAGTCTGGGAGAAATCTCAGTCAGTGTGAACTTGATGTGTCCCATCAGCTTAGTTCATCTTGTATTTCTTTTTGAAATTCTAAGGAGTCAGAATTTCATGCTGATTTGTGACAGGTGCAAACTATAACATGTCCAAGCAAGCACAGCTCCTTGAGAAGTTGGTAGAGAGCAGAGCGTGACTCATTTGTCAGTGCTTGCTCAAGCCTTTGCCAGCAGGTTATGGCTTCCCTACTGGCACCCCTACTACAAGAAGGATATGAATGTGCTGGAGCGTGTCCAGAGAAGGGCCACGAGGATGATCAGAGGACTGGAGTACCTCTTCTATGAAGACAGACTGAGAGAGTTGGGGCTGTTCAGTCTCCAGAAAAGAAGGCTCAGAGGAGATCTTATTGTGGCCTTCCATCATCTTAAGGGGGGCCTACAAAAAAGCTAAGGAGGGGCTTTTTCGGATGTCAGGTAGTGATAGGACTAGAGGGCATGGGTTAAAGCTAGAGATGGATCCATTCAGATTGGGCGTTAGGAAGATGTTCTTCACCATGTGTATGGTGAAACACTGGCACAGGTTGCCCAGAGAGGTGGTGGAAGCCCCATCCCTTTAAGTTTTTAAGGCCAGGTTAGATGGGGCTCTGGGCAACCTGGTCTAATGGGGGATGTCCCTGCCCATAGCGGGGGGGTTGGAACTGGATGATCTTTAAGGTCCCTTCCAACCCTGACAAATCTATGATTCTAGGATTCTTCAAGGTGGGAGGTTCTTCTCTTTTTGAAGAGTACCATCACAAACTGCTAGATATGATTGGTTCAGTTGTAGGTTTTAATGCATGAAATCTAATAAAGTCACAAGTGGATCAAGCTCTGCTGAATCTTGTTTTGATGACGTCAAATGTTATAGTGTCCAAGGGCCCTACAGCAGAAATAATAGAAGGGAGCAGGTATCAGCTCCTCAGCAACTGCAAATCACACTCCAATGTACACACTTCCACTGCTGTTGCATTAATATACCAGGCTGTCAGCTAAAGTCTCTAAACAACAGGTAGCTTTGCTACAGGAAGATTAACTTCCAGGAGAAGTGGGGAAAAGAGGGTTCAACCAGCTGATGGCTACATCTCAAATCTGTGTTGTTCATCTCTTCCTGAGATATCGGGAAAAGGCCAAGTCTAGATTGAGCATGGTATATATTCTAGTTATACTAGAATAAACAACCTTTTATTGTTTCTGCACAGGAAAGGCTGACTAGAAGTTTCTGGGCTTCTGCTTATTTGGTGAGCTAATGTAATTCCACAAGAATATTCTGTGTGTTTTTCATAAATAGCTAGAGGAATACCATCTTCTTTAAGGCTGCAAAATACACTCACCAGGAATAACTGAAAAGATTGCAAAATCTATCTGGAACAATAACTCCCAGAAGTTTTAAAACTGTTTATTAAAGTAACTTTAACAGACCTTTTACAACAGAAAACTTGAATGTCCATCATGTTTTAAAACAACAGGGGAATTTAAAGGATAAAGCTGGATAACGTTGACAACTGGCATTTCTTTCCTTCCACTATCTGCCAGTCCAAGCATTATATGCGTCATATATATGCTACTGAACAGCTCATTTTTTTGTGTGTGAAATTCAGATGCTAATGATACAATATTACACTAAAGTATTTCCTTAAATTTTTATTCTACCTCTATGGCAAAGGTATGAGAACTTGAACATCAGTTCTGGAAGTCTTACATTAGCTTTCAGACTCACTAAATGATAGCCTGCTTGTGAGCAAAATGATAATACAATTATGATTTCACTGGTAAGTTCACCAAAGACAGGCATTTTTTGTTTGTTTTTTCATTTTGCAAACACCAGTATCCTGATCTTTGTTGCTGGCTGTTGATATAATGACCAAATCTGTGAAAATAGTACTTTGAAACATCGTCAAGCTTTGTAACTGCAAAACTTTGGGGTTTATTTTCTGCCTTGAGTGGAAACCTCAATGGAAGAATCAGTGGATCACTCATATGTGATCATGGAAAGATGCCTCTACAGGAGTATGTTCAGATGGGGTTTTTCAAGGACCCTAAAGAATTAAGTGCCTTGTTTATATATCTGTGTAACATTGTGTTGTCAATCAGTACTTTCATCCCACAGCTGTTAGAGGAAGTACCAAAGCTCCCTTTTGATATGTAGATGCACTATAACTTAAATCACAGTTTGCAGGAACGTGTATGTTGGTCAGGAATAGCTGATCAAGTTACTGAGCACACTGGCTCCGTATGCATATTGCCTATTTTTTAAGTTATTATTAGGCAAGCAAAAACTAGGGTCTCTTCTTTTTTTTTCTTATCTCGTTTGCAGAGAGAGAATGAAAGGTGAAGGCTGTAAGTTAGAACTTGGAGCTCAGCGCCTCGTGGATTTGGCATGGGATATTTTTTCACTCTGCTAATATTTTTTAATAGAATACAAGTCAGTAATACCTTGCATGTGCTGGATTAGTAAGGCAGCACGCCATAGCCCTGCCAAAACAATCTGTTCTATGCGATTCTCTTGTTTCAATCCCTTCTCTGTTTGCTCTGATGTTGCTAAGACAGAAGTGTTGGCAATGGTGGGGAGTAGGAAAGGGGAGGCGGAAAAGGAGATGGGAATTACAAAAAACCCAACAGTGGTCCTGAGAAGTTGATATAGTACAGAGAGAGATTTAGTCCTGAAATTATTTAAGCCTACTTGTAAAGCCCTATTTAAGATGCCCTGTTCTCATTTACATGAATGAGGAATGATGTTTTGCTGGTGTTCCATCTCTTTGCTGTCCTGTTTCTCTACTTTTCTCCTCCCCCTATTTGTTTCATTGTGGACTGAGCTTCTAAAGGTCTTGCAAGCATGTCGATGTGAATGAAACCAGCACTGACAAGTGCGTGTAACTGGCCTCTTCATTTTTACTTCTAAGTGCATGTGGATTAGCTGTCACTCTTTCTGGTATTTATACCACTGGCACTGATAAGGATAGTAGGTTTACTGCTTGAAAGCCTTTCCATTCAGGGAAGACTTTTTTTTTTTTTTTAACACGAGCAATAATGCTGGTTTCTACTAATAAAATAAGGAGCAAACAAGAGCCTTGGTAATTACAGTACAAACAATAATCCAAAGCTAATTTATATTACTGTGTCTTCCCATTTTTGTGCTACTACATGGGCAATTTTTTTTTTTTTATTTGGACAGCTCTGAGAAGGAGGCAGGATGCTGGGACCCCTATGAAGTGGCCACATGGCTTTTATTTTTGCAGCCAGCATCTTGCATGGAATGGCTTTTGTTGCACAACTATAGTCAATATGTGAGCTGCAGAATCCAGCCCATTCTGTAAATGTTTAGAACGACTACCTGACTGCAGTATGTTAACTTTAGGTTCACCCCACCTGACTTCCAGGGTCTAATTTAAGCTGTTTATGTTGTCTCCAAATATTTTTTGCTTTCCATTGATTACGGCCACACAGTGCAGTATGACACAATATGTACATGCTCACAAGTATGTGGTTATGTCAACTTGTGTCTATATATAGGAATTCCCAGATTATTGGTAAATTTAAGACTAAAATTGTCGGTATTATTGGTCATGTTTAATGTGCAGCTAACAAAGTTTGTTTTAAAAAGAGTTGTTATAGCTTGGGATATTTCTATGCCTCAGCAAGGTGAAACAGGTGAAATCGCTCCCCTGAAATGAGGAAGGGAGGTGCATCAAATTGTTTAATGACTTGTCAAATTCTAAGTGCAAAAGCAGCCTTGTATATAGCTTATGTCATTTAAAAAAAAAAAAGGAGTACTGAAGGAATTACCTGTACTACAGCAGTACATATGTGTACTTCTTTTTCACAGGATCATTGAGATTGGAAAGAACCTGTTGATGTTGCTCAGGACTCTGTCCAGTTGGGTTTTGAATATTTCCACAGGTCAAGACCCCACAAGCTCTCTAGCCAATCAGTTCCAGTGTTTTTAGCAATTCCTATTGCTACCAATTGTTTAATACAGTGTAACATAGTAAGAATGAAGCAAAGATAAAGTTGCTTTTTTTCCTAATAAACAAGAAATAATGTCTTCAAATGCATGCGAGATCACTTGATGGAAGGTAGACAAAAAAAAAAGTACAGCTGAATATCACCTTGCTTTCAAAAAAAGGATTAGTAGAAGTACAGATCATTGTTTTCTTTTGCTTTGTCTACGTTTCCTGTGGTTTTGGAGCTGGGGTTTTGCTCCCGGCTGGTAGACATAATAGCTCTAGACATTCCTTTTGAAAATAAAATATGGGATTTGGAATGGGAGGAGTTTTTTTACCTATGTGAAGTTTTGGGGTTTTTTTCCTCTAGTGTTTACATTTGTTTTTTTCAGGTATTGTATTTCAATCACTGTGTGAATAAATAATTTACATGAACGTCTTTGTTGATGTGTGCAATATAAGGAGTTCTTTGATGGCAAGCAGTTTTATGTATCCTTCAATTCCTATAGAATTTCTGGTGTTTGGGAACATTCTATAGATTTGTAACATTTCCTTGAGACTGTAGGCCCTTGAGCTCTACCCACAAATATTTTTCTATGATAGATATACGGGTTGTTATTGTAGCAAATAAGAATGTAATTTAATTTAAAATAACTTAATAATTTTAGGTTACTATTTGTTTCCATGAGTGAACATGTCAAGGTGGAAACTGGTGACACAAATATACATGCAACTTTTTCAGGATACCACGTGTCTTTTGAGACATGAAAAATAAACACAAGTGTACTGAAGAGAAACTTGCTAAAACCAGAGAATGAGGTGGAGGGTTTTGGCAGTAAATATTGTGAGTACAAAGAGTAAAATCTTTACTAAATTATTTAATGATAGTGCTATGTCTATAAAATGGGGTTGCAACAGCCAACTAGGCTATGCAACAAGGCAACAAGCAGGCAGCACCAACAGAAAATATGAAGAGTTGCTAAAATAAATAAAACTGTCAGAACATAAGAAACCAGGGACCATTCTTTATCTCCAGGGGGGACAAAAGTGAACAAGTGTGTGTTTCAAAAGCAGGCATTTTATTTTACTCAGGTTAGTTCTTTCAGGATTGCTCAGGTGATCCAGGAAGATGTGGAAAGCTAGAGGGTAACCTGGGAGGGAATTCACTGCTCTGTGCCAGCTGCTCCGCAGCCAGTTTTGGATCTGAGGGCACGAGTGCACCTACGCACTAGTCTGTGGGTCCGCAAACCTGCATTTTCCTGTGGAAGCAGGAGCGAACAGCCCCTGCATGCAGCTAGTCAGTGCTACCTGAAGGCTTGGTCTGAAGCTGTGTGCGGAATGAAATGTTAGAGAGAAGCTACCTGGGCTGTGGCTTGTGCTTGGTGGCTGAAATGCTAGCCGCAGGCTGTAGGGGAAGCCAGTCTGGGAATCTCTACGCGTAACCCTGAAAAGAAGAAAGAGAGGGGTTTCTTGGGCATAGGGTTTGTTGCAATAGACAAATCTGATCAGAATAAAACCTTGCTTGGTTTTCCTCTTTTATTTCTGCTGCATTTGGGGAAACAGAACTTGTTGACTTTTAAAATTTTTTTCCCTTTATGTGCATGTAAGCAGCATTACACTTAACCAAAATGTTTCTTAATTTAGTGGAGACAAATCTGCTTCTTTGGTAGGAACAACATTATAAAGGCCTCGGTTTGGGGTAATGTTTAAGCCCAGAAACCAATAATGACAGATTCTGTCACATTGGTGAAAATCTCTTCTGTGATCAGAATTGAATAGGCTACATTGAATGACATTAGAGTCTCATTGGTGGAAAAAAAAAAATGAAACCAGTCCTTTCTTTTAGGAGTAAGGCTCTGGAGTGTGGACAGAAATTTCTATACAATAGCTAAAACCCACAGGCTGCATTTGGAAAACTTTACTCTACTCTGACTGCAAAATATTATCTGATAAATAATCTCACGGAATTTAGATGAGAAGCATGCCGCTCAATGAATGTTAGTCAGCTCGCATCTGGTTCAAAGTAGAAAATTTTGAGGAGCCAATATTTACTTGTTTATAACTCTGAGTGCCTTAAATGAATAATTACAGATCTGTGTTGTTCACTGAGCTCCACTTAGAAAGGAATACACTGATAATAACAGAATGCATCAAAGGAAAGTATTTGGAGATATATGGTTTTTCAATAGAAGCTCATAGCCCTGCAGGCTGGTGGATTCTCAGGAAGGTAGGCTTCTTCCACCTGGTGGACTTCAACATGAAATGGTGTGATAAGGTAAAACAGGAAAAGGCGGCTCTTACATCCTGCCACGATAACCACTGGTAGCTGGCTTATTTGGGCATTGTGACAATGCAAACAGATTTTTATTTTGTTCAGAAACAGGAGCCAAAATACAGAAATGTCTACCAACAGATGTGCTGACCCACTGGGGCTGTGCTGAGGACAATCTTAAAAGACAGCGTGCATTTGTAGAGACAGAACTGCTGCCTTGAAAGGCAGGTACAGAAAGTGAATAGTTCAAGGGCAGTGCTTGTAAGCCAGGAGGACTTTTATTGTGTTCCTCTGGGGTAGCTGAGAACTCAAATTCAGTAGTTTCGCTCCTGTCAGATTGCTGTAACTGGGAGCCAAATCAATTCTTCTTCGTTTAAGAACAGTTCTGGGAATGCTTGATCAATATTCACTTCTCCTTCTGCCTCTTGACACAGCTAAGTGATTTGTACCTTTGCTGTGGTATATAGCATTTGTTACTCACATACCTCAATTGTGCAGTGTTTACTACCTGAGAAGGCCAGGACTTAGAGCACTTTATTTGATCTACATGGGACTGTCAACCAAAGGATGTGTTTTTCTTCAGAATAAGATCTAAAGTCTCATTTTATAACACAACAATGCTGATTTACACAGAGAAGAGATATCCAATTTACCATTAAGAAGTTATTCACAATTGATTTTTTTTTTTTTCATGGAACGCAAATGGGATGGAAAGGACCGTTTTGTCACTTATAGGTGAAAGTACAGCAATCTGTACATCTGTCCATCTTAAGGTCTTTTAGGTAGCCTTTGGCCTTCAACAATGGTATGTCTCTGGCTGTAATTGCTTCCGGTAGAAAGTAATAATAGGAACATCTAAATAATTGTTCAAAATAACAAGGAGTTGTGAAAGCCACTCTTCAGTTACCCAAGTCGCACAGAACAAAGAGGATTCACTCCAACTTGCTCCATTCAAAAATACAGACCAATTTAAGCTTTCCAAAGACCACAGGATTTAGTGAGAGAAAGGTCTTGCAAGTCAAGCGTGTGTCAGCTCACAAATTCCGGCATGATTCCCACAGAGGTGCACTTCTTCCGCTGTCTTACATTTGATGCTTTGCACACGGTGGTAACACCTCTCCCTCTTTCTCCCAGAAATATCTGATACGTTACTGAGATGTTATCCTCATAAGGGGATAATAATATTCTTGAGGTGGCTATCAGTACATCAAACTTGTCATCGGGCTACAATTATTGCCTGAATATACCTTGACCTTGCCTTGCATGCTTAGTGAAAGGGTGACCAGTCTTTTAGTCTTTTCTCCTGAGACTTCTTGGTTAGGTAACAGCCAGTAATTCAGTCATGTTCTCATTCAACAAGTGACTTCAGTGAAAATACTCAAGTTTCCTTTAGTAATAGCCATTATTTTTTCCACTATATTTCAAAGAAAATGTAATCTTGTGCTCCTGCACCTTGTTGGATCTCTCTGGGGAGAAAAAAAGAAAAAGTCCCTTAGAAAGTAAAAAGCTTCTTTCTATATTTCTGTCCGGAATATATATTATTTGTTCTTCTAGCACAAAACACACCATCTATATTTTAAGATTAATTCCAGAGAGCAGAGGACTACCTTCTAGACTTCATTTATCTTACCTTTTTTTAAAAAAAAAAAAATAATAAATTTTTGCTTTGGCTTCTTTGAAATTCATTTGTGAACTTTTGGAGCTGTTTCCTCAGAAGAGCTGAAGTCCCCTGCTAGTAGTTCCAAACAAGGTAAGCCTAAGCAGTCTTGATCCAGTTCATCGTCCTTCAAAGTAAACTTTGCTGCAATGGGATGCTTTGGTTCAGGGAATCTGACATCTATACTACCTGTGATTCTCAGGTAAATGACTCTTGTGGTGGGAGTGGGTAATCATACAGTGAAAACTTTGTTTGAAATTTCACAATTCCCAAGATTTTGAGGGGTGGAGTTACTCATGCAGAAAGGTCATTCTGTCCACCTGGATGGTAATTTAGGGATGTGAAATGATCTCTCTCTAAATGTAAGCCAATGGCAAGGATATGGATTCAGGTGTTTACATAATAAGCTTAGTCTAGCACACAGAGGCCACAATCTACAATGGATGTTGCTCTTCATGGTGTCTTTGAATCAAAATCTACTCTAGTTTAGCTGTTATATCAGACTAAGAAATTCGTGTGGCAGGAGCAATTCTGGGTTGCAGTCCTTCACAGCAGACTTTACCTATGTGACTTGGCTATTGATGCTGTCAATATGATAGCTTGATACATGGCATTTCTTACAAATAATTATTTTATAAGATTATATTTCTGCTAAAGTCAGTATCACTTCTTGAAGGGAGCAGTTTAGTTATACACCTGGAGATAAACACTAAAAATCTTTGAAAGGCAAGTTCTTTGCTAAACCAGAACAACGCAGTGCTTTTTCATAACTCTTCCTATGACAGTTTAAACCTGCCCTTTGAAGTAGCCCAGCTGTGGTTTGTTCTCTAGCTAATATGACTACAGGCATTTGCACTTACAGTTTTCAGAGGATGTTGTCAAATGCAATTTTATTTTCTAAAGATTATAAGGCCAGATGTTTTTCTTATCATTGTGAGTCTAAAACACTTCCCGCAGAAAATTTAGTGAAGAAGTCCAGAGAAGGATTTTCTTTCTCCCAAGCAGACTTTTTTTTTTTTTTTTACTCAAGTAGTGAGCTTTCTGGATTTTCAGTTACTTTTGGCATTATCATGGGAAGTTTTCAAAAGACAGAAAGATGAATTAGGCTTCTGTTTCTCTCTGATTTTCACTGAGTTGATGTTTCCAGTGAATAGGCTCCTGAGCCTCCTCTTGGCCTTTGAAAATCTTCCGTATGATTCTTTTCATTTTTGTGCATCCATTTCCCCGGCACTGCTGCTTTTCAAACTCTACAGAAAGATTTACATGAACCTGGAGGAAACATGTGCTCTATAGTCAACTCCTAATCGCCCTACTGGGCCCATCTCATTAAATGTAATGTCTTATTATCCATCTATATGTTAGCCTTCAAACATAAAATGTGACCTTGGGCTGTGAACCTGTACAAGATCAGATTTTGCTATAGCTTGCCCAAGAGTCATTTAAGGGGAAACCAGGGTATCTAAAAAAGAGTTTTAATCATTGAGTAGGTGACCTCAGTGAGCTATGGGATCAAAGCACCTGACATCTACTATCTCACTATTTTGTGAAACAAATAGCTGCGTTTTGTGTGAGCTTTATCTTTGCATATCAAAGCACTCAGGCTCATGCACAATTAACCCAATTGTCATTCTGTCCTTTCAGGATAGGTGAGCGACTAGGTCACATAATTGCCATGTTCCTGGAAATCCTAAATCAGTGAAAATTATGCAACATTTCCTGGTGGAAGAAAGTTCCTTCACAGGTTAAACAGTAGCTCCAAAAGCCTTTGTGCAAAAGCAGAAATCATTTCTCCTTGGGGTTGGCAGTATGATACGTTCACTCCATGTAGTTGTATGCATACCATACTTTCATTAAATGATGTTCTAATGAGTCTATATTTGGCTTCTTAAAAAAAAAATTAAATATTTTTAAAATGTAAAATTATGATTTAGGAAAAAGTCTGACTTTTTCATCAAATACTTGCTAATAAATAGCAAATTCCTCCCTCAAGTGACATACTAAATATATCATCCCTTTACATAAGTGACAAGACTGATAAAGCTAGAAAAATGCCACCATTGTGACTAAGATTTCAATTCAAGACCATAATTCTGAACGTCTGAAATACTACACTATGAAAAATCACATGTTGATAATCTGGTAATCTAGATTAACCATGTAAGTATTAAGAACAGTATTTTTATATATAAATGCATACTTGTGTACCTGGACATACATACAAACACTTGTATAACAGCTGTCAAAATGAAAACAAAATGAGGCAGTCAAATATAAAATTGATGAGTAGACACAGGGAGATAAGGGAAAAAACCACAAATATGGCTAATTATGGTTGAAGAATAATGTTTCAACATATGTTATTAAAAAGTGAAACCTTTTATTTTCCCCTTGAATCAATTAGCCAAGATATACTGTTAAACCACAAACATGCCACTCACAAAAAATAATGCCCCAGGAAGGAAATATTTCCCTTGCCTCTCAGCATAGCATGAAAAAACATCAGAGGACAAAGAGGTGGTAGATGAAGTCTTACAGTAGGTGATTCATTAAAGCCTCCTGTGGTACTTGCAAAGCTGGAGACTCATAGTTACACAGAACTGAACTGAGCGAAGTTGGGCTAGATTAGCTGGATTTGGCCATGCGTTTCTCACAGACTACTTCTTCATCTATGGCTGATGGATTGGGCACTTGCAGAAATCCTCAACGTTTTATTACACCCTGTTATCCTCATGGCTGACATGGTACAATTGTGGTGGGGTTTGGTTTTGGTTGGTTTTTTTTTTTCCTGTGCCTCTTAGATCTTTCTTCACTTTGCTACCTGTAAAAGTAAGAGCTGACTCTGTCAGAAGTCATGCATCCCAGAGAGAACTGCAAAATGTGTTACTGAAGGGCTGATGGGAAGTGTCTAGTCTGCTTGAAAGGTGAGTGAAGCATTCTCTACAGTGGATGCTCTACCACATGCTCCTTGAACAAATTAGGGGATATTTCCAAAATAGCATGTAGAGCTTAACAGATACAATTGGTCCAACTGAGATGTGACGTAAATGGGAGCAGATAGAGGGAGTAAGCAACACTCTCGTGTGTTTGTGCTGAAGAGTCTAAGGTGGTATCACTTGTTTCGCAAAGTGATTGGAGAACAGAGCTGAAACAGGAAAGCTGACTTGGGAGAAGAGAAATGCAGAGCAGAGTGTAGGACTCTTACTGTTCTTGAAAGACAAACAGATGGGAAAGAAGATATGTACTATGTAGGTCAAGGGCTGAGCCTTTGAAGTATTTGACTGATGAGTATCGCCATAGGTTCTTCCCACTTCATCTTTGGGTAAGCAGGGATCTTATTCGATGGCACTGTCTCATAGACCAAGTCTGGCTCATGGGCTACCAGGAATAAGCCTGGCACAACGACTTGAAGATGTGTCTGTGTGCTACATACATGGAGATGCTGGTGGTGCCGCTCAGGGCTGCAGATAGTTGCAACCTACTTACTGAATAGCCTTCCGCTTTTGCTGAGAAAAAAAGCCAGCTTTGCTCTACTGCACTCTGGAGCTGGGATATACAGCTGTTTCCAAATTTTTTTGCACACCTCACAGGTCACAAGTTGTACCCCCTGCTAAGCTATGACCTTACAAATTTTCTAGATGTAAAAAGAAAATTAAAATGCTTCTTCAAAGATAGGAAAGAAGTTGGTTTAATTAATGTTATATTCTGTATGGAAGAATAAAAAATAGAGTAGAAAGAGTGAAAGCAAATGTTACATGTGAACATGTAAGCCTTGGAAAAATATATCCTCTATAAATGGGAGACTTACCAAGAGGAAATAGATAAATAATGGGTTCAAGGGAAGTTCTGTAAATCTTTTTCCCCAATACGTTATTTGCTTTCCCACTTAGTCTTCTGTGAACTTACTAATGGCAATGTTTCCATTGACATAAAGTGAATTATTTGTATTATAAGTTAGGTTCTTAAAATCCAAAGTATTTCTTACAAAATTAAAAGAACTGATTCAAGAAGTTTTGTGTAGAGAGCTTGCTCTTAATCTGAGCTGCATAGCATTCATTATGCTTCAAAAATGCATGGAGGGATGTTTCATTTGGTGCAGTATTTCGTCTGACAATGCAAATTATATCTACCTCTGGTGGATGTTGCCTGTTACTGAATAGAAAGGTTTATTAGGTCTAGTATGTGCTGCTCCAACTGACAATGAAAAAGCTAAACAATTGATTGCAATCAAATAACAAAACAAAAACATTACAATATTACTTATTTGCATAGTTATCAGTAATCCATGGAGGATATAAAAATATCACATTTAATGCATATGCAGCTGTACAAGTGTCTATGCATTTTGAAATTAATATAAATGCTTATGTGTTTAATCAATAATATCAAAACTCCAACTAGATTTCTCCCAATATATTTGTAGCATCCAAATTCCTATTCCTAGATAGTATCATGTGTTAATTTCTTTACAAATAATGTTTATGGAATAGTTTGTGGAAAACATTTACTGTGTAGTTATTTATAAATTACTTCTGGCAGCATTACTGCACGTACTTGATTTCCCCTGCATATCAGATGTATGGACTGCGTTGAACCATGTGTTTTCTAGAATTCCACATTGGTGTTTCTGCTTGTTTGCAGCTATAGGATGTTACGTGACAAAATCTAATTCTTTCTCCTGCATCTGTGAAGCAGCAACCAGAGAAGGACTTGTCCACTTGCTCTCATGGTTCAGAATGTTAGCAGTGTGCCTGATGAGCCCTCCTGGAGCTATTCAGTGAGCACCAAAATATGAGGCAGAGGATTTTGTTGCCTTTTTTGTATGAGGAGTTAAAGACAATACATGAAGTAATAAGTCTCAAACAAGAACATAAAATGGTAACAGTAGCGCTTAGATGGATTCCCAGGCTGTGCTTTTTAACTGCCCTTGACGTAAGGAATGAGTTGAGCAAGGGGCCTGGGGAGAGAAATACCAAACACTGTAAGACTTTCTCGGTGACTGTTGACCTCTTTTGCACTGAGTATGAGTCATCCAGAAAGAGGAATTTTGATTTCAACCTTGATGTGGAATGGGCAACTGGACTGCCTACTTGTGGGTAAAAATGACAGTTTATTTTGAGACGTAGCTTTTGGTAGGGTTTCTATATGAAGTTCTGCCTCTTGAAAAAAGGTAAGACTTTCTTTCCCCACCATATGTGACTGGCACTTACAGTCCAAGACAAAGCCTTCACGGCAGTTACTCCTGTCTAGAACTCTTTAGAAATTTGTAACTTCCATTTCACCAGAAATTGTGAGTCCAGTGTTTTCATTTCCAATATGGAATACAACACAAAGGGACACTTTGCCACTTTGTCTCTGAACCAAAGCTAGTGGGAGAAAGGAGTGTGCAGAGATTCTAGGTTAGCTCAGTGGTTTGAGCGCAGTGCTGGCAACAAGGCACAACACCGAGGTCGCGGGTTCGATTCCTGCTTGGTCCCCATGTGTTGCCTGATTCAGTCAAGAGGTGGCATCCCTGCCCATGACGGGGAGGTTGGATTAAATGATCTCTAAGGTCCCTTCCAGCCTATGCCGTTCTATGATTCTATGAATAGTATTAGTACAATACTAATACTTTCTGTTCATGACCAGCTCTGGTTTTAGGAGGTACATGCCAATGTATGTTTTTGTACAATGGAAGTGCTCTGAGGAGCTGACCTCTTTCTACCTGTATTCATTAGGAGCAAAGAATCTAAGTCTGGAAATCTAAACCTGTCCCATCATATATAATTAGGTTTTTTTCCTACTGGAGTCTTTGCTGAAACTTCCAATGACTTCAGTGGAAGCAGCACCAAGATTTAAATTTCTTAAAATGTTAAAGTTAAATGACACATCAAGAGCAATGCTTCTCCTCCTCCTGTTCCTAAAATGGGTTAGTACATTGATTCTGAATCCACGGTTTGGAGAATTAATCACAAATTAAGTGTGTTTTTTGGGTCAGGAATTAGAAGTATAGCAGTGGGAGAATGCTTTGTATGAATTGTTTATATTGTTTGCCAACAATTACTTGGTTTTCTAATTCAGCATTACTGATGTTGCTAAATTAGAATTTTGCATTATAAAATAGTGTGACATCTGTTCTATGGGGGCAGAAGAATGCTGATGTGAAAGCCCCTCCTAATGAGGAGCAGTTGATATATGTGCAAGCACTTTTATAGTTCTGTCAAACAACATAAAAGTGTTATTCTGGATTTACTAACAGGAAATAAAATGCAAATTGAAATAAGATTTTTAAATGGCACAAAATCTCAACGTTTTTCCTGTCACCAATAAAAAAACCCCCCACACATACTGCTAAATATGAAGTCTTAAAGTTGCAGTACTATTTTGCATGCAAAATCAAGAGTATGATTTACTCAAGCAAAACTGTCTATGTTACTGCCCCTGGAAAATGAGTATTATTCTCTGTATTGTCTTTGTTATAATTTAAATGCAGTTTATGAGAGAAACACTGACTTGACCGTATCCTTTTAAAAATGCAGGGGCTCAATCCTGATGTCTTGCTATCCTTCCTTCTTGAAACCTCAGTGAGATTTTATTACAGCAATGATTCACATGCAGTTTGAGGCAGTTACAGGACACTCACATTTTTATTGTTCAGATTTTAGGAGCATAATCCTGAATAATCTGTTGAGTCAAGCTGTGGCTGTTGACTTTTGAAATACACATGATAAATGCTGTTTCTTTATTTCCATTCTGGAATGAAATATTTATGGTGAAACCTGCTTCTCCTTATTTGATCCATCTCCTCAACTTAACTAGAGAGCAGCAGACAGGGTCTGGCCAGTGGGTGCATAATGCTGAAAAACAGGCAATTCCACTTTTATCATATTTCACATTTTTGCATTGCTGTCTGCAAGGCAGTCAGTTGTTTTCAGTCAATATTTTGTACAACTATTGCATTTAGCTTCATATTGCAGACTAATTCATCTCTCTCAGTGACGACATTGGCTCTTGCCCTAGCTGGTTTTAGGACAGAGGAAGGTGAAGCAGACAGTAAACTTTTCAGAAGCAGGTCTCCTTGTTCAGTGTGTTGCTTGTTCCTATGTTTGTGGAAAAGTAAATCTATTTATAAATGTCTTCAAAAGAAGAAAAAGTCCTCTCCTACTCCTCATTAATACAAAAGGAGATCTCTTAATAGAGTGTGAGGTGCTTGGAATGAGATTAATGATGTTCTCATTAAAATTAGTCAAGCAAACTCTTCCATATATTTGGTTGTATAAAAACATATTTTTCTTTCTAAAAGGCAAGTGTGATAGTTGCCTAATCTAGAATTAAAATAATTCTAAGTATTATTGACAAATTTACAATAGGTAAAGAGGAGATTTCATTAGCCAACTTGTGAATGGAATCTGTGATTAAGGTGGCCTCTGTCAGGCAGGAGCTCACCAACTTTAGTGGGTAAATCAGGATGGTGTAGTTGTTAACAGTGATGAGGATCAGCTCTGCTTTTGGAGGAAGAGCTCAGAATTACTGCAAAATGGGGTTAAAATACAGTATTTAGTCATCTCTCTAAATCATACTGACAGATATTCTTCTGCACTCGAGCAGCCAAATGTGTTTAGAGGGAAGTCAAAGGCTATGTTTAGCCTACTACCACTCTGCTGTCGTTTCCCACATCCTGGGAGCAGAGGGCTTTCTGTCCCTTAATGCAGAAAGGAAGTAAAGGAATATTTCTTTTATTTCTAGGAGGGAATAAGATCAGCCCATGGAAGAAGCCCAGGGTAGAACTGAATTTAGGCAAAAGTCAAGCATTGGCTTAGAGAGCACAACATAATGTGGTTTGGAGTGGGGAAAAGTGGGGGGTTACACTCCAGGGCAGTGTGATACCTGTTCTATCTGTATTTGTAACTGAAATATAACAATACTGTGTGGTCTGAAAACACAGTAAGGGCTAGCAGGCAGGAAAATCTGACCAGAGCAATTTATTAATATCTCAGGGAGTACCCTGAGTCCAGTCATGATTTTTGATAGCTGTGACCAGGTTAGCCTGTTGTCTTACTTCACCCTCAGATTGCTAGAGAAAGAAAGTGCTGAAGAAAAAGCACAGTCAAACAGCTAATGGGTTCTGGTCTGGGGAATGGAGCTATTTTCTCTTCCAGGTTTGGAGAAAAGTTGCACTCGGGGCCAGGGTGCCATCACTTTATCTCGTATGGGCATTTCTTGCTGGGCAGCAAGACTGGATTAAGTTATGACAGAAACTGCAAAGAACCAGCTCAGGAATCAGGGAAGCTAAGAGCGCTCCCGGTCGGGCTATTTACTTCATCTGTTCCTCTGATTTGTGGATATAGTGGGGGATTGACCTTATCGTATTTAAAACCCTGATATCCCATAAGAAATGTCAGAATACTGAAGTACAAACAGGCCAGTTGGAAGTCGAAATTTAGATACTGTAGATTTTTGCACATGTGCAGGTAGGACCTGTCCTGAAAAATGGTTTAGATCCTTCAGTTATACTGGATAAAGGATCAGACCTAATGAGTCTGTTGGGGCTTTTAACTTAACACTGCTCGGAATTTTATCAACCTGACATTGCGATATCTTTTAAAATTCACCATATAGTGTCCTAGGTGATTTGTAAAATACCTGGAAATCTTGCATATTAACCACGTGTCTGTTTGTATACGCTTTCATTTCAGGTCTGACAAACTGATTTGTGTATAATCTGAATGCACCTGTTGTTTTAGAGTAGTCAGACCTGATTATAATTTTCTCATTTTAGTCTCCTTAAAAACAATCCTAAGACCAAACAAAAATAATAATTTTCTCATCTTCTGGGGTAACATGCAAATGAACTGCTGACTTGTAAGTGCTTGTGTTTTGCACAGAGTGTCAGTCTCGAAAAAAATTATGAGAGTCTGTAACATTCTGTAGCCTTTGAATTTTGTGGATGCCACTTGCTAATATGTTTTTAGGGTTTATGTTAGTGAAGTAGTCAGTATTTTATCCTCTAGGCCTTCCATTAAAAAAATTAACTTGTGATTAATTGCTGAATGGTTCCATTACTGCCGTGTAGATGGATTGTAAAAGCCTTTTGACAAAAAAATGCACCTTGGGGTATTTTAAATGTAGTACCTGTAGAGCACTCTATAGTTTTATTTTGTATTTTTTATATTCACAGTGATTGAAAAATCAACTTCAGTTAAGGTCACAGGATAATAACATCAGTTCAGTTCTTTTCCAAAGTTTGATTTTCTGTTTGTATTTAAGAAGCTGACAACTGTATCTGAAACTCATTGATTATCTGCTTATAATGGCTCATTATTTCAATGGAACAGTTCAACAAACCTTTTCCACTTTGTCAAATGTATTCCAAATAGCAACAAAATGCGGCTGAAGGTTTTTGAAATTCAGTTGGAAAAACGATAATCTAGTTTATTCTGGGAAGAAAAAAAGTATTTTAAGAGTATCTTGCAATACGTTTAAATGGATCCCGATTTTGGATGAAATATAACATTGCCTCGTAGTTTTGTTTGCTTTTTCTCATAGATAAGAGTACTATCTTAAAAGAGTGTACACATTGAATTAACATTAATCTATTGAGTCTGAGGTTTTTTCTCCTTGATTTTTTTTTTTTTTTCAAATCTTGTAAAATCTATTGCTTACACCAGTCTTTCCTGGTCATCCATGTAACTTGATGTTTGCTACTTCCTCGTTAAATCTTACCAGATTAACATTGTTACTTAAGTGGGTGTGGTTGGATATCCTTTTTTTTTTTTTTTTTTAGTTTAAAATCCAGATAATATGCTGGCCTTGTTCCAGTTCTTTGGCCTTCTAATCTGTCCAAACATACTAGAAAACAGAAATGTATAATGTCTATGGCAAAACTAAGGCAACCCAGAGAATCTCTCTGCTAAAGAACAGAATTGACTGTCACAAATGAAAACAAATTGATAAATTACAGGTTGCAAATCACTACAATAGGAAATTAATGCAGTGGCTTTGAATAAAGCAGATTTCAGCACTTTTGGGCATTTGCTTACCACCATCTGCAGAAAAAAAATTTTACTTCTTTGTTATTGAATGTACAGAGATTTTTACACAAACTGAATTGAATACCTTCAAGAACCTACATTTCAAAAGAATGAAATGATACTTCACAATGGATCTGATAAATGAGATATTTATAGATTAACAGGCCCACTGATTTAACTCTGATCTTTGAAGACCTTTTGAAAAGCAATGTAGAAAGAAATTTGATGCTCTGCTGTTTATTTTGGGAAGCAACTGTTTGAGCCATGTGCTGTGAGTGATTCAAATCTAGATGTTTGAATTTCTTATCAATATTTTGACAGAATGGATATAATACACAGCTTTAAAATCAGTTCAAATGGTGGACCTGGATGCCTGTGGATATAGCTCAAAGATGTGTATCATCCTAGGTTACTGCTGTTGGTTTTGGTACTTAATCACAGAAAAAAACAGCAGTGAAATTTGGTTCTATCAGAGATTTTATTTGAAGAAGTAACAACTTCGGTGCTAGCTCCTCTAACGTTAGTAATGTGTTAAAGCCTAGAGAAATTTTGATATCAGTATGTCTACCTGCGTTAGTCCATATAAACACATGGAATAGGAAATTACGGCTGAAATGAAAATGGTCGGCATTCTGACATCGATCCTAGTTGAAATACATGTTACAGCTGTTCCTGTCCTGTGTCCCTCTTGGTGTGGCTGGGCAACTTAGCTACCCTCAGCTACCTCTGAGTTTCTGTGATGGGGAAAATGAATGAACCAGAGCTCCACTGTGAGATGGGGCACCATTGCAGCATCACGCTCAGAGCACGCTATGAAGAAAATGCATGCAAGCTCATCTTTCACTTTACATGAGTCAGATCTCCCTTGGAGCCTTTCTGTAAAAGAAATAAATACTTACCAAAGGCTACTGATAATATCTACATTTTATTTTATTTTTGAAATAGGAGAATATACAATCGCCCTTCTGGCAATAAGATTGTGTAAATTGTGAATTTTAAGAAACAAATCCTGCTGCACAGCAGGTGTAGACAGCCTGCTACAGTTGGAGCCTTAAGGCGTTCTGTGACTTCCCTGTGGTAAGCCATGGTTCTCATTTGTAAAGCTGGGAGAATTCCCACTGTTGCTATAATCATATGCATGATCCTTCTTCCATCTCAGTGCTCCCAGCATCAGTTAAAAAAGAAAAATAGGCCAAATGTTGCTCGTTATGTAGTCAGCTATGCAAAAGCTTAGAAACTTGGTATATTTTGCAGGATTTAATTTTGTCCTCAGAAAAGGAATTGAGCTTTTTAACGGAAATCTTAAAAAAGGGGGGGCGGGGGGGTGGAGGAA
The DNA here is from genome assembly GCF_000703405.1 of Apaloderma vittatum. Taxonomy (NCBI): domain Eukaryota; kingdom Metazoa; phylum Chordata; class Aves; order Trogoniformes; family Trogonidae; genus Apaloderma; species Apaloderma vittatum. The sequence goes on along the minus strand of NW_009706226.1, from coordinate 53,090 downwards.
GAAAAAAAAGAAGTAACGAGCCATTGAGCTAGTGAATATTTTCCAGATTCAGACATGGCAGTAAAGCATCAGAATTTATTTCTGTTGGGATTTTTTTAGGTAAAACATTCTCATTCTTCCTTGAACTCTAGTTTTTCAAATATGGAAAATCCTTTCAGAAAAGCCATGAATACACGACGTGATCCTTGTTATGGCATGCTCTCTCACATTCTGTCGGCTCAGCACTTGATGATTTCCACATCTAGAGTTTGATTGTCTTCTATTAACAGCCCTTGATGGACTTATTTCAGCATGTCTTTTTTATTCCCTTTTTTCTTTCAATAGTAAAAAAATATTAGTGAGTTTCACAGGTCAGTGCAACTTTTTTTGGTAAGAGTACTTTGGTTTCTTTCAAGTTTTCACTTTTAAATTTTCATTTTACATCCCCTCCTTCCTGTACTGTGAAAAAGATTGAATATTTGCTTCATGTTTGCTTTCTCTGGGTTTTTCATGATGCTGTAAACTTCGTTTCCTCTGTCATTCATTTTTCATTGTTGAGGAGTGCTAGTCTGCTGCTTCTTGCCCACTGTGGCAGCTGTTTCAGAAATGTTGTTGTGCCTGCTGCCCTCCCATGTAGAATCAGGAAAAAGCTTGTGTTGGAAGGGACCTCTGGAGATCATCTGAGTCATCCTACAGCTGTCAGTAGGGGTTTGGGTTCGGTTATCCATTGGCCCGAAAAGACAAGCCCTGAATTACTTCCAGCAAGGGAGATTCCACCACTTGTCTGGACAATCTGTTCTAATGTTTGATTGTGCTTACACTGAAGAACGTTTTCATATAGACTAATGACATTTCTTTTCATATAGACTAATGACATTTCTTTTTGAGGCAACTAATGCCTATTCCTTCTTGTCTTGTCGCTGTGTCCTTGTGAAATGATTACCTCCATCTCCTATATAAGTGTCTTTTAGGTATTAACAGAATGTGATTAAACTCCCCTCTGCCTCCTCTCTTCTTTAGGTTGAACAAACTGAATTCCTTCGACCTTTCAACAAGCATCAAGCTCTCCAAACCTATGACCAACTTGGTGGCCCTTCACTGGATCACCTCCAATATTTCAATGTCTTTTTTGTAGTCCAGAACTGGACACATTATTCCAAGTGTGATCTAACAAATGCCAAATGAAACCATGACAATCTTTCACCTGCTAGTTTTACTTCGGCTGATGCAGTTGAGGTCCTAGGCTGGTTTCATCACTGCAAGGATGCACACTCAGTCCAGTCAGTCCCTGGCCTGCAGTGCTGCTTGGGGTTATTGCATCCCAGATGCAGGATATTACAATTATCTTCATTAAATGTCATTTGATTTGTTTTGCCCAGTCTTCCAGCCTGTTGAGGACTCTGTAGTGTATTATATACACCTTGCTGTGTCTCCCTTTGTTCTTCATCACTGAGTGTAGAGCAGAACTATGCACATCAGTGAAGGTATGGACCCATGCTAGTTTTGCACAATAGCATGATAATAACAAATAATAACAATAATAATAATGTTGAATTATGTTATTATTTTTATAATTATTGTTATAATATTTCTTTTTTGTTATTTGTTTTCTGTTTTTATTCTCTCTTTCTTTACTACTTATCAATAATGTTGTATTTGGTTTTTTGACCACTACTGCAGTTGACTGGATATTTTCACAAAACTGTCCATGGTGATTCTGAGATCTATTTCCTCAACAGCAGTAACTAATTCAGACTCAGCAGTGTATTTGGATAGTAAGAAGATGTTTTCTTCTCCACACATACTACTTTGAATTTATAAATACAGGATGTCATCTATTTTTTTTTTCTAATTTTTCATCTTAAAAAAGAGACAACTGAGATGGGGATACATTTGAATCTGAAATGGCAATCATAGAATGGCCTAGGCTGGAAGGGACCTTAGAGATCATTTAATCCAACCTCCCCATCATGGGCAGGGATGCCACCTCTTGACTAAATCAGGCAACACATGGGAACTGAATGGGAATTGAACCCATGACCTTGGTGTTATCAGCACTATGCTCAACTGAGCTAACCAGCCCTTGTGTTAAACAAAAATAAGTGTTCAGTGTTTCTCAATGTTAAACAAAAATGTGTTCAGTGTTCCTCACAATGCAAGAAACAGAAGACACTAAAAAAAGTTGCAGGGTTTTTAAGACATAAGGAAATACTTTTCTTTCAATACTGATGCTGAAAGTATGTGTGATTTTGATATAAATTTGAAAAATACATCTAAAAGTGATGTTACAAGACTAACTAAGGACAAAACAGTCCAGGCTCAGAATGTCCCAAACACAACAATTACTAAATTTTTTTTTACTGGACTGATCTTTTTTTTTTTTTCACCATGAGTATCTGTTGTTAGCCGTTGTCAAAGGTAGAACACTGGGCAATATGTCATGATCTAGTGCAGCCATTCCATGCTACATTTCTGAGGAAATCTTTCATCAACCTCTCAGTCTGTCTTTAGATTGAAGTTTCCTGAATAATTCTTTAATATCTATTTCCTTTTGTTTCTAAGGGCCCTCAGGGAAGCAAATGTTGTTCTTAACTGTAAAACAGCCTTAGAAAACTGATGAACGGCATGTAATCTCTTTTGAAGGAAATCATCGTGGGAAAGCTTGTTGCAAACAGGCAAATGAATGGGCTCAAATGGTGTTGGAAAGGTTCATAAGCAGCTGCTCCTGTACTTTTAAGTGTATTACTGATCAGGATTTGTATAAGGGGGAAGCTTTTCTAGACTCACTGAAGTTTGAGATGAAGACTAGATGTTGACATAAATTTTAAAATAAATGCTGGATAGAGTCCACAGACTGTATTTCTGAGCAGTATATGACTGAAATAAGTAGTGATGCTTACATGACTTTGCTTTATTTTTGTGCTGTCACACCTGACAAATTTATACTCTGTGTCTCCCTTTTATTTGATATGTTTTCCTATTAGGAGGACATGAAATCTAATTTTTTTTTTCTGCTAGAATTTCTGTTAAGTTGTCATATTTTCTTCTTTCACTAACAAATAATGGAAGTACACCCTTGGTTGGGTGTTGTGGCTAGTTCTAGGATGTAAAGAGTCCTGTTTGAGATATTCTCTCCCTCCTGCTTCTTTTCCTGCTTTTAGGAAAGAGGGTGGAGATGAGTTCAAGCACTTCAAATTTCTACTGCTGCTGACAAAAGTGATCTTGTCCTTATTCAACCCCACTGCTTTATTGCCTTGCTTGTGCTCTCTCTGATGGTTTCTGGAAGGAACCAGCCTGGGTTAAACTCACAAGGCCAGCGACATTAACAGGGACATCCAGGACTACATTTGGTAGCAACATCTGTTCATGCCAGCTTAAAGTGTTAAAACTCTAGCTTAAACAGGCTTTATTTGCTCATATTTGTGACTTCAATGAGCAGACTTTACACTTCCAAATGGCTGTATAACAGGGTAATCACACATATCTACATCAGAACTAGTCCCTTCAATTGCTACTGGCCATCTAAAACTGTTAATTTTTTGCTTTTCTTTTCCAACCTTTGATAGAGAAATAAAAAATGTGGTTTTAACAGTAGAGCTTGTACGATCTCAGAAAGCATTATATAAGAGGTTAATTTCTGATTTTTCCCCTATGAAGTTCCTTGAATGTTTCCCATTGAGCTACTTGTTAGTGTGGAAGTCAGATTCTTACTAAACAAAATGGTATCCGTAAGTGCTTGTTAGCTGAGGAGATGGCCTGTGACTGCACATTTAAGTTAATTTTAGCAACTATTCAGACAAATTCTCACCTCCTCCCCTTCACAGATATGTTCTAATTTCCTAGGAAAGAAGGCAGGAAAAAAAACCTGAAAAGGACGTTTCCAATTAGTGACTTTCACGTATTTAAATTCTGTCTCTCTTTGCCACATAATTGAATAAAATGTGATACATTCTTTTGATCTTTCTCAGGATGATGTAGGCTGTAGATATTTTTTCATTATACAGTTCACGTTGACATAGATAGTATTATGCCACTTATAGCTTCTTTGGCACAGCTCTGAAATCAAGTGTTCAGCCGTGATTAATGACCAAGAATACACAGACCTACTGTTGAGTCTAGGATTTCTCTAATCTCTGCTCCTGCTCTTTCTCTCAATTCCAGCATTAGTTAATGAGGCTTCTGTGAACACAGCATTTCTGGTGACTTGTCATACAACTTGTACTGCCAGCAGTTAGCATAGGGGTAACACGGAGCTAATGATCACTAAAATCTCAGTTGTCTTAATTCTTGCTTATTATTGTATCTTTGATGCCCTTTCTCTGTCTAGTAATTTTTTATTTAGTGTTTAATGCAGAAAAAAAAGACTTTTAAACCTGTGCTAGACTTTTTTTCAGTCCTTACACACTGTACAATTAAACCCCTTTGATATGTTATGCCAATTAAGTGATGTGTCTTAACATAAATATTTAATTGTTAAAGGAGAGATCACTTTGTCCTAAAGCTTTAATTAAATTAGATGCTTTTCGGATGATTGCCAAGATAAAACAGTCCATTATGAACATTTACCACTGCAGGAGATTTCTGCTTATTGAAAGACAAAAGGGCAATTTCATCTAGGATTGTTGCAAACTGTACGAGTCCTTCATACTGATAAGGGGATTCTCCCTCTTTTAACCTTGGTATGTACTGTAGTAATGAATTTATGAATCTTTAAATTTAGTCACATCATTAGAGTGGGGATGTGATGTTAGCACTCAAGTAAATGATAAGGATGAAAATTTATCTACATAACAGTTAAAATATCAGAGCCAATATCAATTTGTCAATAATTACCATTGCTTTAAAAAGCAAAACTAACATGATAAAAGTACTCAGCTGTGGGTCTTATTGGAGTTTGAATATTTCCAATGGCAGATTCTTCACCTGGCAAACTGGAGCTTTAGGAAAACTAAAGATCTTTGACCCTGGGCTGTTGAGGCACTTAAGCTGTAACTCCCATGAGATACCCTCCTGATAATATGTAATCCAAGGGTTTCATTGTCAATCCAAAATATTTCTTGTGTGGGGGAAAATGTTCCTGCACTACAGTTTTGCCTAATTATCTGAACATCTTCCACAGATCAAATCCTGATTTTTTGATATACTGTAGACTCTGTAGTCATGTGTATATCTCCCACTGAAAACACGTCACAGCAGTCTCCTTCAAAATATAGTACAGCTATGCATAATGTATGATAAGACTAGAGAGATGTGCTATGTGAGTCAAAGTTTTAATGTCCTAGTTTTCCAGATATTATTATCTATTCACTGTGTTTTTAAAGGAGCTCTGATTAGGAATCATGTCAGCTGTGACAAGCCATAAAGCCAAGCAAGACTTTCAGTGAGAACCTGAAAAAGACTCTCTCTGAACGTGCTTTAATATTAAAATCTGTATTGGGGAACCGGGTTCTTATTTTGCCAGTGGGAGGAGGATTGCATCAATAGAATCCTTCTTGCTGACAACTTCTTGTCACCGAAGAACTTAGAACAAGGAAATTCAAAGCACAATAGGTTTTCTTGTGTCTGACATGACAGTTCTTACTCAAATGGTTGGTCTGCATTTGCTTATTGATATTTGTTGACCATGTCTCCAAAAGAAAGGATACAAAAAAAATTCAACCCTCCTTGTCACCTTGGGACACACTGCTAAACTGCTGAATGCTTGGCTTGCCTAGAAGTCTTATCTGCTTCCTTGCTCTGCAGAGCACACAGATGTCAGCAAGGTTGCTTAAATACGTAATAAAGAGCTCAGCTTTACATCTCAGTGCAATCCTGTTGCGGCACTGGACCTGAAGTATTTCCCTTCCCCAGTAACAGGCTCCTGGACTCTACTTGAAATCTTAGGCTAAATGCAATCATTGCATAGGCTGCAGCCCTGTCAATGTTTCAGCCATATCCTTAGTTTCTCACTATCTGGAGCAGACACATTGAAATAGTCAACAGTGTGTCTGATGCTACAGCTGTGTCTGCACAGTGAGGGAAACTGTATCTAGACTGAAATGGAATTGAAAATCAAATACCTTGCTATTTCTGCAGGAATATTGGGAAAGGTTCTCTCAGTTACATGAGATGCTCTTCTGCTTTGCTGTAGGGCAAGATGTGACTGCTCAAGCAGGGTTGAGGGATTTCTGTTGCTCCTGGGGCTGTGTCCAAGGAGGCAGTGAAGGAACAGATTTGTGGAAGTACTTTTAGAGTCCCAGATGTGAAACAAGTCTGAAATGAATTGGTTTAAGTACTTGGATAATTCTGTCCTTTTATTGTTTTCTTGAATAAAAACTATTTACTGAGAAGTATATTATTGAGTATATTTCTTGATAACTTCTATATTTTTACAGTTGATGGTAAGTGCAAAAAAGAGAGCGTTGTACAACTGTTTTGCATATTTTGTTTAGAATTGATTCTGTTTTATTTAAGAATTTTTAATATTATTAAAACAGCAAGCCAGAGAAGGTGCTGTTTGACTGAGGGCTTTACTACCCAATAGCAAGGCAGCCGATAAATCTCTACAGAAAAAATGTCTGAAAACCTAATACTAAAACCTAGAGCAGTCTCTGAATCTCAGCATAGACAGGACCACACGTGAGAGTCTGTGGAGAAGTTTCTCCAGGGCAACTAAAAACGTCATTAGCTTGAACATCTGCGTGACAGTTAACTTGAGCTGTTAACTGAGATACTCACCTTTAAGAGCTTGCCTGCCTGCCCATAGCACGTGAAAGGCTGCATGGGAGCTGCAGTGGGATTGATGCCTTCTTCTTCATGCCACATTGTCCTGAGGCTGAACAAAACATCACAAGCACACATATACTGCACTTGGCTGGTTGCAGAAATGAATGCCAACCATCCTGCACTGTATGATCATCAAATGAGGGGAAAGCACGGTGTTTGCCATGTTCTAAGGAAAAAAACCCTTAAATTAGAACTTGAATCTGCTGAAACAAGTGAATTCTGTGACAATAGACTTGTGATCCTAAAGCAGTCATGCATACCCACATAGCAAATTGAAGTAACCTCAATAAAATTAAGAATATAACTCTGGGGAGAGAGGATATTTGGTTTGTATAAACATTGTTCTTGCACATGCAGATTGATGCCAACTTTCCGCATTAGTGAGATTTTGTGAATACAGTCTTTGCAAATAACTGCACATGCAAACTCTTTGTTTGCAAATTTGAAAGTCAGCTGAAAATTGAGCCTTAAGCAAATTTCTTCATAGCTATGTACTAAAAAATGTCTGATGCCCTGTATAATGCAAAGAAGCAGCTCAGGCAGAACATTGATCTACACTGACAGCATTTGTATTTTTTATAGTTACCTTTACACTGGCCCTGTGATTCAGTATGTTGTGAGTGAGATGTTTGTAGTAGTACACAGGAAACCCTTGAACATGGAAAATAGTACTTACTAAAATAGATCATATTCCCAAGGGGGAAACAGCAAAATGGCATGAGATTTGTAGAATAATGAATAACTAAAATTGCCCAATTATTTAAACTGAGGCATTTTTCTATCAATATAAGATCTTACTGAGCTTCTGGAGCATAATTTAGAGTAGGCATTTTGCCTGCAGTTCACAATATAAATATTTTATATGATCTCCCACACTATTAGAATAATAGAGGTAGTGTTATTTAATCCACTCCTGGCAAAGCAGATGCTTGCCAGAATGCATAAAACACTCAAGGAGCTGTTTTCGTTGTAGTTGAAAATAGCTGGTTGAATGATTTATCTGAAGTTAGATTCTTCATTGTGGAAATGGATTTGATGATGCTTGTGAGACACAATTTAAGATTGTATTGAAGACTCATAAAAAAAATACGTAGTTGATAGAAATGTTTTCAACAATAGAAGGATGAAAAAAGCTGCCTAAAAGGTAAGCAGGCAAAGCAAGAGTCTTGGCTGGGTAGGAGGGCAGGGAGGTGACTGGGAAAGATTTCATGTCTGTGAATTCTTTGAATTGAACTTAATAAAAATTGTGACCACAAATAAATGGAATTAAACAGACTTCAAAAACAGTTGCAAGCATAAGAACTTTGGGCCTTAGCAGCGAGCATGCAAGTGCTGTGATTTCCCTGTAGTGGTCTCAGGAAGTGTGTTGCAATGTAGCATGAATGGAGAAGTTCAAAGTTTAATAAAGCTTTTCCTAAAAATAAAGCTTTTGGAGTACATTTTAGTACCTCTTGTGACAATCGTCATCTCTTATTCTTTATCAGCAGCACACTTTTCAGTTGCTTATAGCTGATAGACTACCATCCTTAGGTCTGAGGTGGGTATTCAAGTGTCATAGGAGATGGGGTAGGTGGTCCAAATAGTCCTTCTCTAGCTCCTACAAAGTGGAGTGGGATGATAAAAAGATGACTGCTTGTTGTGTGTGTTTGTTACGTGATATACTCTGCCATTCAACAATTTTCTGTTTATTTACACTTTAGTTTTCATGCTTATTGTAGCTTTTATTAATGTGGTTGATAACATGGCATCAGCTGCAAGGCAGAAATGTTTACTCTGTTGGAGTCTTGTCAAACTTTTCAGTATAGATCAAAAAACTTCAGAAGCCCCTGGATGGATGGATGGGCTTGAGGTGGAAAATTTTTGTGTAAGTAACAAATATTATAATGTAGATAAGCCAGGCAGGAGAAAGGGAAATTTATAATAAGCAACTGCTCTGGCAGTATTAATCTGCCTCATGTAAACTGTGTGGTGAGTCATCCGCCATCACCACAAGGACTGAGGCTGCTGCTGAGCTCTGCCAGCAAACAGGACGATCAGAAGTGTGCATGGCGAGGCAGAGGAGAGAGCACATGTAAGGGATCAGGAAAGGGACAAAGAAAGAACAACTCTTTAAAACTGGACATCTCAAGCCTGGCCAATGGTTCATGTTATTTGTAATTCAGCTGGTTCATTTCGTAAATCATTTCATGTGCTCCATGAAATGCAATTGCTTCCATGGCCAAGCATGACAAAGGTTTCACAGAATTGCAGCTGGCAAAGAGCTCTTCCATGATAGTTAATTTAGGTCCTTCAAGATTGCTGAGGCATCTTGTCAGAACATTAAATAATCACACAATGTCATGAGGGAATATCTAATTAAAAGCCCAATTTCTCAAGGGTCTGAGTACCTGTTACAGTGTGCTGAGAACCTGTAATTCCCACCGACAAGAGTGGCAGCTTAGGGTGTTCCCAGCAGACATTTAATAGGATTGTGCCCTTACTTTATTTGGCTGGGGTAAATCCAGGCCAGTCAGGTGAAGCAACAGTAATCAAACAAGACAAGATAATGACAAATAACGTTACATCCCAGCAGGAAAGTCATTACTTGCAGATGATGGAGAACACACTGGTGTGAAGCCCTTGTAAAAGTGAGGGCCAGGTTTAAGGGTGCATTCCTAGGGGTTAAATTTGTGCCTTTACAAAAGGCCTGCCTTTACTCATTCTGTGAAAAAGGCAACATGAATCCTTTATCAGACCCGAGTGTCATCCTGTGGGAACAAGTGGCAGAGTTCCCATCCACAGTTTGGTTCCCAAGGACTTCAGTGATTTAGATGACCTCACCAGGGCTGTCTGCCTTACAGAGGCAGACAGCATTTCATCCAGTGCTTGGGAAGCACAAAGTTTGAGTAATTTCAGAGAAATTTGGGTGCTGAAGTTCCCTGAGAAGCATTCTTGGTGTGACTCAGGAGACAACAAAATTTGAAATGGACAGATGGAGATTTCTCACTAAGAATTTTTTTTCTTTCTTAGATAACAGCGGCTATGCAAAGCAGAACATTAGATGTGATCAGAAGAGAAAAGACATCATATTTTGTCTTATGATACTTCTCTTAGGCAGGTGTGAAGGTAGAAATGGTGGGGTTTGTCTGGCATGAAGAAGCAATACAAAAGGAGTAAATGAGAAAGAAGCATGGAATCATGTTAAGCACTTTTAGGAGAGTGAAAATTTAAAATCATTCTCTGCGTTGTCGGGCTCTTAAGTGAGGAATGATGCATTAGACTACCTGATTTTATTTGATTTGTTGGGAAACCAGAGCTGCTGTGCTGTTTCTTGAACGGAATTACAGGCTTCATTTAAAGAGAGATGCAAAGCGCACACATCATTCTGGAAGAGATCAACATAAGCATTTTCTGTATCATGAGTAATGTTTACTGGAAGAAATCAAATTACTGTTACACAGACCATCTGTTTTCTTTGCATGCAATCATGTAAGTGTTTTAGGACAAGCCATCCTTTTTAATCAATTGTAAATCTCTTATGGGAAGGCACTTTTTTCTGTAATAAAATCTATTTTTGTGATAAATGTAAGAGTTTTAAATACTGCTTTCTTCTGTGTAAATATAGTGTACATATTATTCATAACAAAAAGAGTAGGGGTGTACAGCATTAGTTATTATCTGTCAAGAACTTAATTTCAGGGCTTTTTATGTAGCCATTTCTGGGTATTTGTTGGATCTGCAACTCATTGGTGTTCAGCTATTATAGCAAATAACATAATGAGTTGTACGGTCCATTTATAGCCTGGAAAGTTGCTTCCTACCCACATTTAGTAAATGTAGCATATAGGATCTCTATTTTGCAGCATGCCTACTACGATACAAGTGAATACTAGGGAAGATGTCATTGTCTAAATGCTTACACTTGGGAAAAGTGAAGAAAAAAAGGCATGGCTTGCTGGAAAATGGCCCTATGAAATTATATTGGAGAAACCTGAATTTATGGTATAAGCAGAACTCACTGATGGAGTGTAAGGTTTATGTCATGTTTAAGGGTAGCAAATTCATACATGTATATGGTTCCATTCATTTTAGTGGATGCTTAATTGAGCCTGCTGTTTTAATTTTTTATCACTTGGATCAGCTTCCCTTATTCATATATTGTCTTTGAGTGCATGTAGGTTGCTCTTGCATTCAGAGGAGGCTGAAGGTCTGCATCTTAAGCAAAGTAGTCTCTGATTTCAGAAGAAGCTGTATGCATGCAGTACTAGAAGTTGTGCTCTAATGTATCAAATGCCCCTGAAATAAAAGAAAGGAACAAGAAGTGTAAGTAATGCAACTGGAAATTCCCTGAGAAAGTTGGCTGTCCTTCTCAATGAGGCTGACAAGCCTGGATTTCATTTGTTCAGACACTTTCAAATCAATGGTATTTTGTCTGAATAATTAAGCTGCTTACTCAGGCTTGAAGAGTGTATGGAGCTAAATTCTTGCTTTTTCTTGGGTAAACGTGAAGATAAGAGGGAGCATGCACCTGGAAAAATTATAGTGCCTACGCTCTGGTGCCATCCCATGGTACAGTGGAAGCTTTCTGCCCAATGAAACGTCAGGTGGAATAAAAGCCCCTGTAAGCCCTTTTGTGAAGGCTGGACTCAAGACCATGTCCTATCTATTCTGACTTTTTGTAGTGTCGCTTATGAACTGCCATTATATGGCACAGGGAAGACTGCCTACTAAACTGTGCTAATCAATTGTAGCACCTCCCTAGATCAATCAAGAGCTTACCTAGATCAAGAATCTGATGAGAACTAGGTCATCAACTAATCTTTTATCTGTAAAAGGAATAAAACTAGGACAAGGTGAATGGCTTACCAATGTGATTATAAGCAACAGAGACTGAAAGATAAAATAAAATGCAATTATTATTTTTCTATTCAAATTCAACATCTCTTCTTTTAGAAAAGTATTAAACACGAGATAAATGGTTACCGTTTTTTTCCTGTCTTTTCTTTTTACTCCCACCCTTCTTTTATTCAGAGGGAAGAAAACTGCAGGCAAATAAAGTATTTCACAAAATCAGAGAATCACGCTGGTTAGAACAAACCTCTGGAAAGCGTCAACAATGACCTAGTTCAAGAGGGAGAAACTTAGATAATTTTGATCAGGGCCTTGTTCAGTTGCGTGTGGATTATCTACGAGGATGGAGATTCACCAGCCTCTCCCAACTACCTGTTCTTCAGTCTTCCTTCTGCTGCTGATGACCCCCTAGAAGCTCATCTGGTTGCTCCTCCTGTCACTCACCAGTTTCAAGTCCAGCTCAGGTCTTGCTTTTCATTTAATCCAAGCAGGCCAGAATGGCAAAGTTCTGTGCTGCTCCCAAGTAACCCTCCTAGCCTCTTCATCCTCTGTCTGTCTGCCCTGCCCTTCTGCTGTGCCTGCATGACTTTCCACATGGCAAGCTGGGAAGTCCCTGTGCACTGTGGAGGGGCTGTCCTCAGCAAGAAGCTTCCTCTTCTGGGCTCCTTTGCTGTCTTGGTTTTCAGGAGACACATTTCAGTTTGAACTGTCAAAAGATGTTGGGTTTTCCGATCATCCTTCCTACCTTCCACCCTTCCATCTTCACATCCCCAAATATTATTCAGCAAGATATTGCAATGTAGGAAGACATCAAAATATTTTATTTCGACAAGGTTTTCTTTTTCAGCATAGTTTTTCATTTGTATATGAGTAAGTTTACTACAGAGTCTTTTTTAAAGTGTTTGTTTAGAAGTTGACAAGTATTTTGACCTTTTTTTGTGGAACTTTTATTTTTTTTAGACAAAACTTTGAAACTGTCGCTGTGAGTTCTCTAATAGCTTTAGTAGAAAAGGTGCCATATTTTCCAGTTGTATGGTCTTTTTATTCAAGAAAGATATATCAATGTATTTGCAGTTGTCATAGAAGATATTGGACTGATTCTAAAATAGTAAAAGCAAACACTACTGCTTGGAAATTTTCATATTTTTATTATTAAGAAATAATTTAACAAAGTGATTTAATTTGCCTAGTGGTAAAGAGGGTGGTAATCTGTGAATTACTGTTGTCATAGCTACAGTGTACTTTGATATATTAGTTGTGTTCATCCAAACAGCAACAAAATAGCTTTCTCAATAAGCAATTACAATGAATATCTTAAAATAAAATGCAAAACTCCTGACTCCATTTTAAGTGCAGTGGGTAGAGAATACTGCTGTTTATTTTAAGAATTTCCTGTGTCTGCAGTGCTGATTACCCTGAAGTGGGAATCAATGACAAGGTGCCATACAGGAGACTTTATTTATAGTAGCTTTATAACTGATCTAAAGTGAGACAATAGATTTTGATACCCATGACCTTTTAGAGAAAAATCTCTGAAGAGAACTTTCCAATTTCACTTCCAAAATTATCCCTAGTGAAAGTCCTTTATATTTTAAGCTTTGTGAGGCAATTAAAATAATTACCCACTCTTGCTTGGTTTCTTTTTTTTTCTTCTGAATTATTTTCCAGTGTTTTTGTTATTCAGTTGACAAATCAGAAAAAATATTCAGGGGAGCTCTGAAATCCTCAAAGCTAGACATTCGTTCATTTCTGCTTCAAATAATGTTCTTAAGTGCAGTATGTTTGGGGGTTTGCCTGTTTCCTTTTCTTCACTTGACCCATGGCAGCCCAGTGGTCGTAGAGGATGCGACTCATGGGTGCATTCCGAATTCTCCTCTTCCACTTCTCTACCAGATGCACTAATTTTCTGAAGGAAATGGAGCAGAAAAGTGCCATAGATGATAATCATGCTTGACTTTAAACTAGTCTCCCACAGCTCACTTGGTTGTACAGAGAAGGAAAGAGGGAAACAGAAATGCTTGGTCACTGTTCTGAAATTTATTTAGGTCTGGCCAGCTCATTCCTGAAAAGAAAAAGTCTCTTTTCTGTTTTGTTTTGTTTTAAAAAAATACACCACAAAACCAATGAATAAGGAACCTTTAAGGAAGACATTCTGGAGTGCAAAAAATATAGAAAAAATAGAGAAGGTACAGGAAAGACAATATGCATAGAATGATGGGTCTGAATATTTCTGAAAGGATTATGTTCATTGTAGTAGCTGAACAATGGGATAGAAACTTAAAAAATAAATACATTTAACACTAATGAAATAAAAGCTTATTTGAAATGTTCTCAGTTAACTAGTAGAATTGATTGATGTAAGATACTATTGATTAAAACACTGAAAACTCTCCTCACACATGCTATTTTTCCACAACTAAATAGGGCAGCATAAAAGATTCTGGCACTTACTAAGCAATAATCTCATCAGACTGGTTATTTGGAAACCATCTCCTGGGGTTTTTACTCCCCAATATTGGCTACTCTTGAAGACAGGATGCATGAACTAGAATTATAGTATAATTTGAAATGATTGTTCATTGCCTTCATATACCACATTTGGTCTCTGTATCTGTTCTCTGCTGCAGGAAATCATCTTACATCTAGAGCAAGAAACGTAAATTCACTTGGCTGTCCTGTATCTCTAAGGGACCTGATGCACGAGTGGACTAGAGAAAGGAAAGAGAAAAAAGCTTCGAAGACCTACAGGTCATCTTTCAGGCAGGGTGAGTAAATGTCCCGGCATCTTGGTTGTGTGTTGTGAGGTGCACAGTGAATGATCCTGCTTTAAGTATTGCCTCAGGAATTCCCTCTCGAGAAATTTTTGAGAAAAAGATGATAAAAATGTTTTCTGTTTCCAGGTCTCTGACACTGGTGCTCTGCATATATTCAAAAGTACTGAGCCAGACACCTCATGTATTTTCAGTTTAAGCCTTGAACTTAGATATAATCGGATAGGCAGTTTTGTGTTGTGGGTTTTTATGACATGTTGTATTGTTAAGGCCCTTTTTCAATTGAGTGGGTGAAACAAATATCTAACTATTATAGAATGAGTCTAAACTCCTCATGATACAAAGGTGAAAGAAAGGAAGAAAACTCATTTTCCCATTGCTGACTGTGGTTAGACTACTACACATCTGGGCCTTTGTTCTCTGCTTCCCTTAGGTAATGTTTTCTTGCTTACAAAATGCAATGGAAAAAAAATTACTTAGCTGAGAAGCAAATCTGTAGCCAACTTACATGATAGTCAGAGCCTAAATATATGGCCCCCTTTTCATTCTGGGTTTGCCTGTTCCAAACAGTGTTAGAGATAGAAATGACAGCAGAGTCTGGAGCATTTCCTCCACTTCATAGCAGTGAGCCAGGAGGTCTCTCAAGTACCAACAAGTCAATTCAACAGATTTAAGCATTCCATGTGAAGTGGATGTCTTTTTTTTTTTCAAAAAGATGACCTGAATCAAAGTAGATTACTAACGTGGCAGAAAATCCAAGTAAAACCTGAACATTACCTCATAGTCCTCCATCTGGTGGCTTGTACCTCTACAAAAGACATAATAAAAATGTTGCCCTCCTCTGTGGAGATGGCTGAAACTCCCTGAGTGTGTGCTCCTACACTGTATTTGGTCCTGCCCACTTCTGCACCTCAAACGTTGGCAAAGCTCCATCTGCTTCTGTCTTCTGTGCCAGGCCAAAACCCATGAGCTGAAGGAGTAGAGCAAACACGTTTTCCCTGCAACTGAGGCTCAGTGGAGTTTTTTTAAAAAAAGAAAAGCTAGAGCAGCTGAATTGTGGTTTTAGTCGTGTGACAGCCCACTCAGCTAGGAATCTTAAGGCAATTGGCCAGAGCCTGCAACACCATAGAACAAAATGAAGGGTGCTCCAGAGGACAAGTACTTTTCTGCCAACAGCGCTCTGATATGCAGCGCAATATTTAGCAGTATAATAGTGCCTTTACAATTGCCACTGGATGATGTGTTTAGCACAACATTAAGCTGTTTTTCTTAGCATACAAACAATGTTTTGACTTTGATGAAAGTCTGCTTTTTCCTACTCCACATTCTTTGAAAGGATCTCTGTACACACAAGGGCTGTCTGGACTAATTCTCTAGTTAGAAGAAGGGACTTTTGCTTTTTTTGCCTTTTTTGTGTTGTGGTTTTGTTTTCAGTAAGTACTGCTCTGTGTGTGCTGAAAGATTATGCTGGTGCACAGAACTTTTAGAGCAATCACTTTATTCCCTTGCCCACTCTGAACCCGACGGCAACAGCAACAACAGCCACTGTTTCTGTTGCCAGACTCTGGAATCCATAGGAAAAGGTGTTCAGGGCTGAGGAGTAACTTTGCTGCTCTAGCAGCTCCTTCTTGCCTCCCTATGGAAAAGGGAGTGGAGCAGATACAGCCTGTGGGCACAGGTTTGTCCATACTTCATAAATAACACAGTGTCTTCTTCAACAACATAATTACACTCTCTTGTTTTAATACAGTGCTGTACTTTCTGAACCACCACTTATTTCCCCCTTAATTCTACCTTATTTTATATAATATCTGTGCAGTAGAGATGGGCTTGACATGTATTGACACAGTGATACCATTAAGTGAGGGCCAATGTGGCTGAGAACACTAAATGTGTTCGGTAAATGTGTCAACATTGCTGAAGATTAAAGTTAATATTATTTTTATTCTTAAAACCATTTCTATGTGTATTGCTTTTGCAACTCACATATGGAATAAAATTTTCCTTAAACTCAAATCTTACTGAAGCTTCATAAACATTACTACAGGGAAAATAAGAAGTTGGTAAATGATTAAATGTATAATTAAAAGTTTCACATTTAATCCTGTTACTGCAGTGATTTATGGATTCCATTATTTTGTCTAAGTAATGCACTTATTTTTTCTAGTGGTTTTTCTTTCCTTCATTGTTGTTAGTGTCTGTAATCTTATGGTAAGGAATTTGTCACAAGGACAATATTTTTGTCCTCAGCTGCAAGGTACAGAGGAGAGTTAAATCAGAATATAGAAGATGCAATACACTTCCAAGTGCAGTTGGTGGGGAAATTGTGAAGTGTTTACAATGTTGGGCCAGAAATCCTTTACATGTAAGAACAAAGGGCAGGATATAGTGTCTGTGCTTCTCTGCTGTCATATTTAGGGCTGAAACAGGTGTCTTTAGCCTGTCCCAGGAAGGCTCAATAAAGACTTAGGGCTGGGACACACAATCTATCCCTGTAGTGCATGCCAGAATTGGGTGGAAAATTGCAAACGCAGCAGAAGTGGCCTTGAAATAGCCCATAGCAAAGGCTGAGCAGAGCCCAGTGCCTACAGGCTGCAGACTCCGGGCTCTTCTCTGGAGGTAGGTCCTCGTAGCAAGGTTTTTTTAAAAAGACTCATCAAGCTTCATGGTTGTCACTGCAGACTGATAGAGATGTGGGTTCTCATTGCTTGAGTGAACCTGAAGGTTCTTTCTTACCAAATTGCCTGGCTGACGGGCTGTGCTGTCTTCTCGCAAGGTTTTGTGCCAGCAGCACCAAATTTGTGGCGTTACTCTAGCAGGGCTGTGGTGGGACTGGTGAACCACTCACCACTCCTGTTTTCCAGACTATCTAGTAGTTCTGCTGGAAAGAGGGTGTCCATGCCACGTCAGGATGTGAAACCTGCAGGGGTGTTCCAGCTGTACACTTGCCTAATACAGGGTACTTACAACTTCCAGCTGTGCCCTCAAAACCAAGAATATTTTTCTGAGGAGCGCAAATCTTCCTGTGCCTGTTTTGTGTATGCTAAGCAGATCTGAGAGTTTGGGGCTTAGATGTTATTTGCAGGGGCTCCTGGGTTTGAGATGAGCACCTTGTCACTGAAGTGGAGTTGTCTATGGGACTTTAAATACAGAGTGAGGAATGAGCTTCTTTAGCCACTGAACAAGCATTTTCTGGTGATAGTTTTCGTGTTCAGACACATAAATTTGTGTGTGGTCCAAAAATCCTCTTGACTAAGAATCCACTTAAAGAAATCAGATTTCTTCTCCTACCAACATTTGATACTAAAATTCTCCTCTTAGGGTCATTTTATGCAAGAACTGCTGCTCTTTTCCAGACTAATGCAGGATTAAATAGCTTGACATTTATTTCTGGTTTTGAGGTTGAATTTACACCCATGTTAACTTTACCTAGAGGTGTCAACCTGAGCAGAAAAAATATGCTTTCTTGTCTTCACTGTTTTAACCTAAATATGGCTTACCAATGCACTTATTGACAGTTCACAGTAATATTTAATACAGCTTAATTATGCTCTATTGAAGATATTTCCATCCTCCATAGTGTTGCATGTTATTGTATTTCTTCTCATTCTTTGTCTCGCTGAAAATATTGGGGCTATTTTGTTTGAATCCTCTTCAACAGTTACAGCAGGAGCTTCTGAGAAGAAGAGATCTTTACAGAATTGTAACAGAATAAAAGAGCATAAAAGTGAGTTTTCTTGAGAAATGGATATGTACAAAAGGACTTCTGTTTCATCTTTATTTGGCATATCTATTTGTCTTTTGCCCTAATAATTTTCAACTACTGTTTCTTCTTTTGTTGTTGTTTCTTTCTTTGGTTTTGTTTTGTTTTTTGGGGTTTTTCGTTGTTAGTTTTCCTGATGCAGTGTTTTCAGATGGGTATCCAACAAGAACATGCTGTTCCAGAAAATTATAAGAAGTCATAACTCCAGTACTGCATTTCTTAACATTTTTTGAGAATTACGGTGTTGCTTTTTGAGCAAATGTGAGTTTTTGGGAAAGACTTGTTCACATGAAACTTGTGACTTTTCCTTGAGTGATACTAGTAGTTTAAGATCTAGCAATTGATATAAGAAGTTCCTGTTACTCTGCTTGATCACCAGACTTTTAATTGGCAGCCAGGCATTTTCACTGCCATCAGAGTCCCCATTTGATTCAAAGGTGCCTCAGAATTTCCTAACAGCTTTCTTCAGACCTGACTAACTTAATTAATGGTTGCTTATTACTTCTCCTTCTGAATAATATTTAAATATGTGCAAAAAATTCAGGCTTACAGCAGTAACAGTAATGTCTTGTACCCCTTTATTCCTCTCTCACTATTGTTGAAAGCCTCTTGGTGCAACTGAGTTTATGGATACAAAAAAAAAAAGAAGTGTAATATCAGCTACCCTTCAGAATAGTTGGCATTTCTAGTCTTGCACTGGGAAGTACAGGTGTAAATCACCTCACCATGACTTGAATGGTCCCAGGGTTTCAGAGGGCTCCTTGCATGGGTTGGGATTTAAAGGGTGCAACCTTTGCCTTTCTCACAAGGAGCTTCCAGAAAAGCATTGCTATGTCGTGCCATCCATAATATTTAGCCTTCTATGTGCTTAGGAATGAATAATTTGCATTTTGGAACCATCATACACTCTATTTTGATGACACTCTGTTTGTTTTTTTTTTTTCATTTATCAGACAAATGTCTTCTTTCACAGTAAACTGAACAGCTTTTACTTCTTATGAGCCATAGAAATCTAGTGTGTTAACTCATTTGAGCTTGAGAATTACTGCCCTTTTAGTGTTTATGATCAAAAGTGTTAGCAAGACCCTTGGGGCAAACTCTTTGCTGGAATGAAATGGCACGTGCTGTTTGAAGTCAGCTGGTCAAACTGTTCCAATATGCAGCAGAGAGTAATTTGGCCTCGGGCCCATATGCTGACAGATTATACTGGAGTTTTTACCTACACTACTGGTTTATGAAGGTTTGCAGGCAGAGTATTTTTTCTGTCATCTCACCGACTCAGTATTGGTTGGACACTCTAGATGCCACAGTGTTACGGATGACATATTTAAATTTAAGAGTCCATTTTCATGGACTAGGAAATATGCAAACTTGGAGGCCTGAAGTGTAAGATACAATAATTACAGTTGAGATCTCTAAGAATGCAAGTTCAAAACATGAATTTAGATGCTCAGATGGGAGTCCTGTTGTGGTACCAAAGATCCTTTTTTACTATCTCATATTACAACTTTTTGCCTTTTTAGCATGCAACTGTTATGTGACCTTACAGCTAGTTCTTCAGAAAGAATGGGCAAAAACTACTTTCTGCAGATCACAAGGAAGAATAGACACAAGGGAAATGGTGCTTGTTTTCTAAAATGCATATATTCTGTTATGCATTGCTGAATGGCAGGGGCTAACAGCTAGGAAAAGTTGATTCAATGAGAAGTTTATGCGGAGAGGAGTGAATATTGTAATGTGATAGCATGTGCAAATTTTTAGTGCTTACTTGCTTCCAGGCTAAACTTTTCCACCACAAGAACCACAAGCCACAAGAGGCCTCAGGACCTGCATGAAGACATTTTTTCTGGGAGGGGATTATCACTTTTTTGATCACTGAGTTCTTAGGGAACTTTGAAAGGCACCACATAAAGCTTCTGGCTGAAGCAGCACATCTGCAGTTTGACTTGGTAAGCAGGGACCTGCAGAGCTGGGCTGCTGCCCAATGCCTCTGACATGGCATCAGGCACACCTGGTCCCAGGGTGAAATACCCACAACTGGTTTCTGCCATTTCAAGCAAAAAACAAACACTGAAGCTGTTCCTTTAATTCTCTCCTGTTCTGCTGTGCTGTACCTAGATGGTATAATTCACCTGCTCCCTTTGTGTATTTGCTACAAAGGAATAAAGTACCATTCTCAAGAGCTGCTGGAGTTGGACTGTCTTGGAATTTGTGGCAGAGACCCCTATTTCTTGTAGCACTGTGATATAACAGGATGAAGATTTGTAGCAGAATGGGATGCACTGAGAAAGAGAAAAAATGACGCTGAATTCAATGATTGTGTGATATACCCTGATTCTCGCATTCCAGATTTTCAATTAAAGCCCTATAAAAATTAATATAAACACTTGGCAAATGTTATTGAGTTAACCTGGACTGTTAATATTCAGGGAAGCAGTGCAAGTGTTCTGGAACTTCAAAGCCAGACCTTCTGATGTAGCAGAAAGGCAACATTTCCCATTCTAACCACTGAATCCACACAAGAAATAATGACTGAAAGACTCAATTTGTTTCCCACAAACCAATAGCAGCTACCTCTTCTTGCTTACCCCCCGCTGCATCTGCTTTGATGAAATAATTGCATTCATTCTCACTGGAATATCAGCATGAAATAATTAATACTTGCATTTAAAGCAATGCGTGTTTGAGCGTCATAGTTAATACTGTGCTAAGGCGGAGGATGTTATTTTATTCACTGTTTCTGGCAGCCCAAGGTTGTACATAGAGCTGAAGTTTATTAAGTTGTTCCTCCAACTGTAAGCAATAAAAATGATCCTGTATTGCAAGACAAATAGTGAATTTGGGTACTATTATTTAGCAGCTTTTAAAGTTTGGCAGCTAGCTCAAAATTGCTCCGTGGTATTACAGACTTTCACAGGTTAGCCTAATACGTAATAGTATTTTTTGATGATAAGAAATAAGACTGAAAAGTATGACAGCTCTTTTAGTGAGGCTTATTTCTTTTTTCTTGAGATACAGTTTTGTGGAGCGGGAGTTTACAAGAAGCTAGAGGGAAACCCTGGGGAATTTTTGAGGCTGAATGGAAGGACGTTCTGGTGGGTTTGGTAGGAGAACGCCTTCCTCATGTGTGTGATTGCCTCTCACTGTTGTATTTAAGAGGCAATAAAACTTCATCAGTGGGCAAGAAAGATGCTTTGGAGCAACAAAGATTGAAGGTTAACGAAAATCAGAGGTGTCTTGAGTAAATGAGGAAAGCCTGTGGGAAAGGCCAGCGTGGCTGAAACAATATTCAAGTGAACGTAACAAATCTGGGAGATGAGTAGAAAGAGGATTGGTGTGATGGGGTTGAAAATACTTTTGTTCCCATGATCTTTGGGATTTATTCACTGATTTTTCTTCACGCACACAAACTCACCTAGCACCAACCTGGTTTTAGATTTTTCTCTATACTCAAAAAAGCTTTTTTGGAAAAATACTCTAAGTTACAACTCGAGGTAACTTAGATGGGTTTCTGTTAAAATTAAGAGATCCTTAAGCAAGCAAGTTGAATATTAAATCCATATCTGAACAGGTCTCTAGCCTTTGGCTTTCTTTTTCCTCAGGCAACCCTGGACTGGCCTGGGAGATTTTACTGACTTCAAATGCATTAAATATATTGATCTGCAAAAAGCTTTGGAGTCAGGCTGTCTGTAGCCTGTGTCATGCTGTTGAAAAGGAAATACTTTTGCTTCTGTCTACAGATGAAACAAAATGAAAAACATTATCAGGGTTTCAAATCACTGAAAGCTGAAAGGGCTAGGGGGATTGGCTAATAGCCGCTGTATTGCAATTAGGAGCGAAGAGCTTGGCTAAAAGCAGCAATGATTCTTTTTAGCATCTCAGAAAATTTTCAGCAGTGTATTTTTTTAAAAATTATTTGTTTAGAAACAACCTATATAGTCAGTACATACCTTCTCACTAGGGAGAGTAGCATTTTGGAGGGATTAGTTTACTTGTCCCTTCCTTTTCTAGTATCATGCTCTTTCTTCATAGTCATAATATCACAGAATCACATAACATTAGGGGTTGGAAGGCACCTCTAGAGATCATCTAGTCCAACCCCCCTGCATCCCTGCACCCCCTAGAATACCCTAGGGCAGCCACACAGGAACGTGTCCAGGTAGGTTTTGAAAGTCTCTAGAGAAGGAGACTCCACAACCTCTCTGGGCAGCCTGTGCCAGGGCTCTGTCACCCTCACAGTTAAGAAGTTTCTCCTCACGTTGAGATGGAACTTCCTATGTCCTAACTTAAACCCATTATTCCTTGTTCTATTGCTGGGCACCACTGAGAAGAGATTGTCTCCTTCCTCTTAACACCCACCCCTCAGATATTTGTATGTGTTAATAAGGTCCCCTCTCAGCCATCTCCTTTCAAGGCTAAACAGCCCCAGTTCTCTCAGTCTCACTTCACAGGAGAGATGTTCAAGTCCCTTAATCATCCTCGTAGCTCTCCGTTGGACTATAATGAGGTTGCCTTGATGTCAGTACAGTCTTCACTGAGTTCTGGACAAACTGAAAGCTCTAAAGTGGTCATATAAAGCTACTGAATTTTGCCTCCTATTTTTCTTTACTTTTTCAAGAAGTTTCTTTTAGGTTCAGTTATTTGTCTCCGTGAGTCTCTTAGTGCTTAATGAGGTGAAATGTTAGTTATGCAAACACTGTTCCTCTTGCAATAATAAGTCATGCAAGTTGTCCTCCATCATCTTCTCAAAAGAGCACTAAGTCCAGGTTCCAGCTGCAACAGAGATTGGATGGTTGTAGTCTTTCCATCAGAATTTAACTGGAAAAAAAAAAAAAAGTTACTTTGGTCATTGAAACTGATCTGGGTTCACCAAAAAAGGAGGATATGGCTGCTGTCCTGAGTCACTTCCTACTCTCTTAAATAATGACATTTTTTCCCTCAGTAGTTGCCTGAAGATTTTTTTCATTTAATCGAGCTCAAATAGGACTTTCAAACACTTTTAGCTGCACTGCAGGAACACATCCAACCACTCTAACTCCACACACTACTTGAAACTCCCCTGTCCCCACCAGCACCAACACCGATTTCCATCCATCCATCACACTCCTCTCTTCCCTGCCAGGCAGCACTGGGCTACTTACTGCACTTCGCCAAACAGGACATCTTCTACCACTGTTACCAGCAACCCTTGCACATTCACCTCCCTAACGTGCAGGTTTCAGGCAGTCACCGGTACCTCAAGTCCCTGCCTCTTCCCTCCTGAATGTATTGTTAAGTGGTGTAACAGTGAGTGCCAAAAGGGGTGGCAGTGGCATGGCAGCCCTCTCCTGAGCTAGCTGCATTCGATTTGAGAGTTAGGCATCTTTCTGGGTGCTGTGTTCAGAAAGAGTTGGTCTAGAGAATTTTGTTTAGTTTTCAAATATTGCTATGTGAATGTTCATACCTTTTCTTTCTAAAACATTTCTGTAAGTATTTCCACTCTTCTGGTAGCTCACGCTTCAGTGTAGATATTGCAGCTATTTTATATGCTTTTTGTTTTACTTAGGTAACATATATTCTCATAAAGTATGCAGGCTTCCCTAGAAAATTTCTTTCAGGATCCATTTTTTCTGAGCGTCAGTGACACCTGAACAGGTACTTCTGTTTTGTTTTCTTAATTCTGATACTTGCTTATCCTCCCAAAGGGCAGCAGAACCTTCCTATAAGGCCCAGGTGTAAGCACTCGTCTCATTACAGCCAGTTCTTAGCTGGTGCCTACCAGATAGCGCTAGACTTTGTGCTGCGGAGTTCTGCTGAAGTGAGAAACACAAAAATCTTTTGGTGAGTTAAACCTACCTTGCAAATGTAAGTAGGGTGTGTTTGCTAGATTATATCCTTAGTTAGTTAACATAAACATGTGAAATAATACCTGCTTTCCTAAAGGAAGTATTTTACTAGGGTGGCTTTTTTGCGTTATCTTTCATAATTGAAATATGGTGTCATACAGTGCACAAATAAAGGTGTTGCTTGGGTGAATTCAAATTGTTGTGTAGCTGTATAGTACCCTCTCTACGGGATTGGAAACTGTCTTTTTCTTTCTTCAGTATCAGGGTGGAGGTGATTTACTTGAAGAAAATGAGGCTGCTTAATGCATCTGGTGCTAGTGGCTTAAGGTTAGATGAAGGCAGAAGGGGCTGAGATATGAGTGAGACAGGGGAAGAAAAGGGAAGATTTGAAGTTCTATCTTGAATTATGTGAACGGTGGTGCTATTTGCTCTTTGATCAGGGTGGCCTCTGCTATTTAGTAGAAACTTAAATTGAGAATATAGGATTGGAAGAGACCTTCTGAGTCGTCCTGTCTTTCCTCTTGCCATAACAGCTGCTGTAATATGTAAATCCCTTTGAGAAGCTTGTCATAGTCCAGCTTCAATTTAGCAGGGCTCTTTGCCCTGTTTTAGTCTCGTTGTTCCCCAGCTGAGCTCCTGTGAAAATTAGAAGCCTTCTAATTTTTGGCTAAGGCAAGTTCTAAGTCTGTTTATTTGTATTTGGTTTACTGTGAGTATTGTCCTTTAGTTTAAATGGTTTTGCCTCTCTGTTGTGTATGAAACTTTCTCAATTAAACAAACTAAGGCCTTTGAAATGTGGCTCTTCAGGTAAGTGGGATTAGGAGATTGGTTTTGTTGTTTCTGTTTGCGTTAGGTGTTCTGTCTATTGTCTCAATTTTTAAAACTGTTCTAGTTTTAGGACGTGTAAAGCTATGATCCTTAGGCATTTCAAATGTGTGGGTTTGGGTTTGTTGTCTTTTGGTTTTTGTGTTGTTTTTTTTCTTGCCAGTTTCTACAGGATTGATATTTCCTAATATAAACACATTTCCTGATATATCTTGGGCTATCCTACAGAGAGAGAGAGCTTATTGGTAGCTTGTAGGCGTCTTGAGTAAGGTGAATCTCCTTTAGTTTTGTATATCTATGTCTGAACTAGTCACCCTGTACTGTCTGCATAGTCACTGAAGAGAAATAGGTAGAGATAGGGTGAGATTAATCTGACCTATTTAAGGTTTCTAATTTAGGGTGAAAGGCATCACGCCCTAAATCCTTGACAACAATGGAAGCCTAAGGTGGCTTGCATTAATGAGAATTTCAGCATTTAATTAAAATAATCTGTCTTCTTCTGACTGACAGATTAGCTCCTGATTTATAATAATAATTCTTGTAACTGTCTGTGAGTGCATGTACTTCTGTATAAAATGGGAACACATTCGAATATGATGCTACTGGTTTTCAGTTCTTAATGTATGATATCAAAAGATGAAGACCTTCTATAGACCTGCTTGGACAAAATGGACCTGTTTTCTATGATTCCAGAATAGTAGACATAGAGGGGTGATTCTGCACTTAATCTTGCAAAAGTCGTGGAATTCTGAACTCTCTCTGAGACTTGAAGGCAGATGTTCCTTGTTGGCAAAGCAGGAGATCTGACAAACATGTTTTTTTCCAGCTGCTTAAAGGTGTTAGGTGTCAAACAGAGCAACTCTGGTTGCTGCCGAGGAATAAGAAGGCAGATAGATGGCCTTAGTGTAGAACTTTTTTGTTAAAGGTACTTCCCGCTGTTTGACCTACTAGTTAATATTCAAGTAATATCATTGAGGATCTAGAGTAGATAAAGACTTTTCAAGGCTGGTAAGTGCTATGCAGACTGTGAAGGAAGTACAAAAAGTGTTCAAAACCCTTGAAGGCCAAGTTTCAATCTCACACTAAAGCCAAGGATCAGCCTGTGCTTGTATCGATTTAATTTTCTCAATCAACCTCTTTTTTTTTTTTAAGGAGGCATGTCTGTAAATTCTTGTTGAATGACAGTTATTCAGAATTATTTGTAACGGTCTATTTGGAAATGCCTCGCAGATGTATACCAGCCTTGTAAGCAGAATGTCAGGAAACATGCTGAAAGCCTAGTTCAAGGCTATGAAGAAGTATCTTCTTCAACAGAAATACTCGTGGTCAGTGATGGTCATAAGAGTTAATGAGTCTACTTGTACCTATAAATATGCCTAGCCCACCGCACTATCTCCCTCCTCTCACCTCTACGCTCCCCCCCAAGTGTAATTTGTCACCTGGAATGACTGTTCCTTAAACCAAGGAATATCAGGTCTCCTGGGCTGGAGGGCAAGTGCAGACTGGGGAAATGCTTTCCATTTTGAGGAAAGGGATATCGTGTTCTTTCGTTTGCAGATGGTGTCTGTTCAGAGATTCTCAAGTATATGGAAAGGTGAGATGGATAAAAGCAAACGCAGCTGAGACAGTCCAAAGCTTTTGGATGAACTAGTGATCTGTGTGAAACAGGGTGAGGCAGACAGTTGCGGTCTGTGGTAGATGCAGCCAAAATGAATGGAGATGATGTTTTTGCTGTGAGATGCAAAG
This sequence comes from Apaloderma vittatum, assembly GCF_000703405.1. NCBI lineage: Eukaryota > Metazoa > Chordata > Aves > Trogoniformes > Trogonidae > Apaloderma > Apaloderma vittatum. The sequence continues at coordinate 26,586 of NW_009706226.1, read as the reverse complement.
GGAACAAAATCCTTTGGAGGATGTTGAAAGAGGTTTGGATTGAGTATTATGTCTTGCTCACACCATCCCACGTAAATGCACGCCCTACTGATAGATTTGTCTGCCAAGTCAGAAAATGAAAGGGATACCTTTTGTGTGTTGCCACTTTATCGGTTTTGAGACACTGATTTGTTTACTTTCATGGCAGAATTGCACTTTATGAAATGATGATAACATTCATCTAGTTTACATCTGCTGCTGTGATGGCTGTGTATCACCTTGATGGTTTATGAATGGATGAAACCAATTTTATTACCGAGTCATTCTTACTCAGATGTCACTCTGCTGTTAGACTTGGCATGCACGGGCTTCACTGTACGACTGTGCTTTTGTCAGGGCAGAGACGATGGATGTCATCCAGGGTCTTTGTTCCCATTGAGAAACAGCTGCCAAAGCCTTTTGATGTCACTGCAGGATTTCTCTGCTTTATGCTTGCAGTTGCTCCTGTGGTTGTAGGACTGAGGAATTATTTTTAGGGTACTGTGGTTTGTCTAGTACGATGTTCCTGCTCAGTTTGTAGACTTTGCGTTGGATCACCTTCTTAATTAATAGCACTCCCCTGTATAGTCTAATGATACTATTCCCATCTCATATCAGTCGTTTCACTATCATTCATATCACACTTCACTGTCACTTCATATCAAACTTTTTGCTATCATTCCATTGCCATCTTGCTTGAAGACTTCTAAGCCAACTACAAATGATGAGAGCTCACTTTGCCTCATTTGGCTGTACCTGCTGTCCTGCCAGGAGAACTGTCTGGGTTGCCAGAGGGTGACTATTTAGCCTATTTCATTCATCTATAACATGGCCTCATGGGATTCCACAGGGCTATCGTGTTGTTTTAGCTTATATCTGTCATGATTATAAGTACTGTAAGTCTTGGAGTTTTACAGGACCATGATTCTTGTGTCATCCGTTTCTTCTCCAGTATCATCTGTTCTGGCAGTTTAAGGATCGCTATCTGCTTTTAGAAAACTACCTTTGGGGTTTGCCTTTTGTGATAAGGGGTTGACCTTGATGCCCTTTCCAGACCTAGAATCCTGTTCAGAACATACTGGCTTTGTTTTGCTGGCTCTTAAAGCACTTAATACTTGAAAGGAAGCAAGAATTGTTAGTGAAGTTGTGGGGTGTGTTTTAAAACTAACTCTGGTCTGAAGATCATCCTACTTATTGTGAGCCCAACTTATAATCACAGATCTGTGTGATGTTCTCTTAAACAGAAAGGTGAAATACTTTCTGTGCTTTATGTAGACCAAGCCTCATCAGTAACCCATTCTCCCGTGGTATGACAAAAGGAGCTTCTTCCCTACCCCAGTGAACAAGGACAACTGTTAACTGGAGCTTCTTGCTATGTTGGAATTACCACAAATCCTACTAACGTATGTCAAATGAACTAAGAAAAAAATAATAAAAATATCCAGAAAGCATGTATCTGGAAAAGGGAACTGGTTACTCTCAAATCTGAAATGCATGCCTCAGGATGTACTCATGTATATACTAGAGTACTGCTTCATTTCAAACTGGCAGCATTTTAAAACTTTAAAATCTTCTCTTCAGGTTATGTGTAAATGTTAGTTCAGAATCACGTGTCTATGAACATATATGCAAAAATACAGGCTGGATATGCAAACTCGTACATCTGTTGTTGCTTAAAGTTTTCCTCAGACATCCGAAGTCTGACCATATGAGCTGCTTTCTTTGGTCCTGTAGCAGTTTCACCAAAGAAGCCCACTTCTCTCTTGCAAACTGGTTTTCTCAGTTCTTGAATTGCTGGGGAGAAGCTGATCCTCCTCAGGCAGTACTTGAGACAAGATCAAGAAGAACTATGTGAAAACTAATGCAGCCAGGGAAGAGAATGGAGGCCATTATGGCCTTAGACAACAGGATAATTCTTACAAAGTACATGGACAGGTTGCATTTGGGGATAAAGGGATGAGTGTTTTGGGTTGGGTTTGGTGGTGGTTTTTGTGGTTTGGTTTTTATAACAGATGTTATATAGTATACTTCAGGATGCCCATAGACAGTTCGCATTTCTCTTTCTGTCCCTGTTCTGAAATACCAGGAAAACAATTGTAATCTTTTCTCACTTCCCTTCTGGCGTTATTATAATATATTTCCTGGGCATCTTCTGAGATAAATGTAACAAGTGTTAGCACATAGCTATTAAATCTTCTAAGGCTGTGAAAAAGCTGTTCCTGTCTGTCCATTCACAGCCTTGTAATAAAACACCTTTTAACTACAAAATCTATCAAAGGTGTATGAAAGTCCTCACATTCTGTGCTTTTCCATTCTACTGCCTGTTAAGCCTTGAATGAACGAAATAACATCAGTGTCAGCTGTTACTCTAGATTCATGCACGCACAACTGAGAGTGTAATAGAATCCTTTTTTTTTTATGGTTTCATCATGGGACTTGGTACAATCTCTGCTGTTCAGTACTAATTTTCATACTTATCCAGGATGACATCTAGAATCCAGATGCTGTTTAAATCATGTTTTGTACTTGGTAGTATAAATTATTATTGACTTTGGTTTAAGCTTAGAATTTGTTCCACTCTGCATGGCTTAAATCTTATCCTCACTACAAGACCTGTTCTGCACTTGCACTCAGCGTGTCTTTTCTCTCTGACGTGCACACAGTAAGTTGTTACTTTTAGTCCATTAACGTGTATAATGCAATGTATGTGATATTTCTTGAGTGAAATCATCTTTCTGTAAACTATGACATTTTGGGAGAGAGGAAAATTTCTAATGTTAGCTTTTGAGGTGTTTTCGGTGGTGGTGTTTTACTTTTCTATTAATTCTACTACAGAAATGATGTGATATTAAAGCAGTAGGGATGAGGAACTTAGTGTTGCTTTATCTTCAAACACATGTATATCCTTCTTTCATTTGATTTAAACATCTTCCTAAAAATATGGTCCACTAAAAATAAGTCTTTAGATGTGAAAGTGTCTGCTAGTTTTTTTAAATTGAAGATCAGTAGACTTTTTTTTTTTATCTTACCTCTTCAGATGATGTTTTATTACACTGCTTTTGTTCCTATGGACAAGATAAACAGTTGTCCTCAAAGTTATCTCCCAGATTTTCTTGCTTTCCTATTTTCTTCTTCCTTTATAATCAAGAAACAAGATACTCACTGAAATTCTCCAAGGGAAATTTTTATATTTACTAATAATCCCCATTCCAGTAAGCTTTAAATCTGTGTACCTTACTATTTTGTAAGGGAATAATGAAACCAAATACAAAGTTAACCTGAATTGTATTTCTCTAGGCAGTGTTCCTATAGTAAATTGAATAACTTCATTGTACATCTTTGCCTTTTCCTAATGTGCTGTTTAAGGCCAGATGTTGTTTGGAGTGGGGTGCTGTTGTTCACAAAACAAGTGATTTTATGCACAGCTTAGTTTATCTGTTGAATTTGTAGAGCATGCCACAACATGATCTTTTCTCTCCTCTCCCTGGCAGCAGCTATATCTACTCTAGTTGTATGTGCAACATTGCTATACCTGCAGGGATCGGAGCTGTGTGCTCTGTGTCCATTGGACATAGCATCATTTCTTAAAAAATTAGGTGAACTCAACAGACGATATCAAGTCCTTTGATTTGAAATAATAATAGTGGTAACTGTCAAGTATTTAAGTGTACTGGGTCATGTTTTTCAGGCTGGATTGTTCTGCTCTGGGATGCAACACTGTGGGCTGATCTAACTTGGCAACAGGGAGGCACTCCACCAAAGGGAATTTTGGTAGTTTCCAGCATTTGCAAGCACATGAGACAGACTTCATCTATGATAAAAGACATTCCTGTCTTCATTTTGCCATATTCTTCCTCCAAGAGGAAAAAACAGCAACAGGATGTTCTGACCCTTCTGCCGTATCTGTCATTACCCCTAAGTGTGCACGTTACCCTGCTACAGGCAACAGGGTCCATGAGGTCTCCTCGTTGCCTCTTTGTTCCAGGCTCTCACATGTCTCGGTCTCAAATATTTTCTGCAACAGTAATTGGCAGGTTGATGTACTTGAAGGCAGCTAGCCTTCAATTGGAGCACTGTGCCTTGTTATAATTAATTTCTAGCCCATAGTAGCTGTTCCTCATCTTAGAAATGTGGTATTGAGGTCGTCTTCTGGTGAATTGTACTCCTGATACAATGAGAGGAGGGGAGGATACAATGAGAGGAGGGGAGGAGCTTTTTAAGGCAGCTGTTTCACCTGTGCTCACAGTTTTAGCACAGCAGCATGTTGTAATATAAAATTTAAGAGGTCAGTAAACAACTCGTCAGTAAGTAAGCAATTTAAGCAAAAGCTTCTCCTCAGGATTTGATGCTTGAGGGTGAGGAAGGGTGAGCCAGGGATCCGTTGTTCAATGTGTTAGCACAGTTGCTCCATTTCTGAAGAACTGTGTTCAATAAGGATAGTAACTATTGCAGGACAATTGCAGGCTTTCTTCCTACATCATCTTGGAATTTGTTTTTTAAAAATGTTTTTTGAAATGTCACTAATGAGTCCTGTGTCCTCCAATGCATACAAAAAATGTGTGTGCGTTGGGGGATTTACATATCTGAGTTGGTCATATCCCACAGTGTGAGACTGACAATTTGAATCAGAAAAATATACAATATGCAGCTAATAAAGGTACTGATTTCATGTTATCTCTTCTCTAACACCATTATGTGCTCTTTTCCTTACATAAATGTCTTAAAATATTCCATTTATAATAAAACTTATTTACATTAGTTGAACAGTGCTAATCTAGTGATGTGCCTTACCTTATGAAAAAAAACAACCTTGCATGTTAATTATTAGAAATCTAATTGTTGGGAGTTTTTTGTTTGTATTACTGGATTAAGATATTAGATCATGTTGTAATTGTCTAACAGATAAATGATAGGTTAACTAAATGCCTGGATCTGAATTCTTCATCTATCTGCATCTCATCTCCTGTGATGAATTCCTGGAGTCACTGTTTAACCATTTTCAAGGAATTTTTAAGTATCATTTTCAAATTCTGATTATAATTTTGTTAGTTGGAAAACATTTCTACAATAAGTGAATTTACACCAATAACAGATGTGAATTTTGGCACAATATGTCATATCTGCTTTTATTATTTGGATGGAAAGTCTAGAAAGCATCATGGGGTAAAGTAAACATCACAGGGTTTGGAAAACAGCCATGTAAACCATTCTCAGCAAAACCATTCTCAAGAAATTTGGTAGAGTGGGACTTTAAGGTTTTAGTATGATCTTTACCTTCCATTGCAGAAGGACCACTCAGTGACATGGGAGAAGTTCAGAGCCATGGCTTCTGATTTTATATTTTTTTATTTCAGCTCTATGTTTTGAGGGAAAAAGTTTGATGCAAAGTACTGCTCAGGAGAGAAGTCAGTGCTGTTACTTATTCCATGTTGTCCTGATTTGAGCTAAACAGAACCAATTCTGTTCAGTGACTTTTACTTCTCAGCTCAGTCTCTTCTTACGAGGCTGCACTTTCTGAAGTCAGCAGTGTGTTTTTGCAGACAGTGTGTGCTACTGGCAGTGATAACACCTGAGGTTTGCAGTTACTGCCTGGCACTGGGATGCAGAAAGGCTCTTGCTAATACTTATTCCTACAGTGACCAAGGCAACTGCTGGCTCTTGTGTGCCACGCTGGGGGTGCCGGGTAGTAACAGGGGTCACAGGGAAGTAAAAGGTTGCACCTCCGGGGGGTAATAGACAGGACAGATGACCAACGAGAGTATTCCATTCCGTATGCATCATATTTAGTATAAAACTGAGAGTTTAGGCCTCTCCTCTTCTGCAATGGCTGGTGTCCAGAGAGAATTCCTTCTGGTCTTTGGCCTTTGACCCAGATCCTGAGTTCCCGAATCCAGCTCCCGTACCCAGCTCCCTGCTGCCGCTGAGCCGGGGGCTTCCCCTGTGCCGCCTGCTCTGTAGGAGCAGTTTGCTTTGTGTAGATGAGTTCTCGGCACTGCGTTCGACTTTTTCCTGTGAAACACTTCAACCAAAGGCCTGAAGAGAAGTGAATGGGTGCTGCATTGACAATTCTTACCTGTTAATTCCTGTGTGCTGATAACGTGCTCGCTGCTGTGGACCTTGGATGCTAATTACATGAAATTTGGACTTGCTTACCATAAATCCAGAAGTAATGGTGATTATGGCATGTTTGGGTCTGATATATTTTTACATACTCTTTTTCGTATAGGGAAGATAAGTTGTGTTGAAATAGACTTATGAATTTACTCTACTTGATTCCTGAAGGCAGGAGGCTGGAGAGGAGGCATAAGCAATGCATGAAGGGTTTTACTGGGCATGAGACTGAAGGGAAGTGGTACTGCTCTGAAGTTCTCATGATGAGACACAGTGGTTAAAGCTAATCCCTTTGAAAGGCAAAAGTGGTTATAAACCAGATAGCTCACTGAGCATACAGGAGCTGTATGTAGGACAGCCGTGATGTGCTGAGGCACACAGAGCATCTGGCAGGGAAGCTGTTTACCTGGAGGAAAATCTACTTAATGTTCCCTCATGCTAGATCAAGTGCAAGGATGAGGGGATGCTAAGAAAATGCAACCAGTGATGAACAAATCTGTGCAATGTCCTTCTGAGGTCTGTCCTTTGCTTGAGCAAAGGGCGCAGTGCTGGGTGGCTGTAAGGTGATTGCTATGGCTCTGTACTGCTGCCTGCCACCCTAACCATGCCAGGCAGGAAAACCCTGCAGGGAAACCCGATACAGGCAGAATTACAGTAGCTGGTCTTTTTGGCTCCTGGGGCATACATTTTGCTCTTGGGAGGCTGTACAGGGATAAATAAGGGGACAACCTGTTTAAGCTACTCAGCTGCATGAACTCTTTTCGTACGCTGTCTGATGACATGCCTTTTGGTGGAATGGCCAAGGTCAGAAATGTTGTAAGGGTTCCTGAAGTGCCATGTTACTTTTGCATATCCAGAGTGGTAGGCACGCTGCTTCGTGTCATGTTTCCAGGAACAGGGTATCCCTCCACTGAAGATAATAGCTGCCACTTGTTATGCAGAAGGGTTTTGGCCAAACTCTGTGAAAGTGAATCCAAGTCAAGCAGGTGGTTCAGAATAAGAAATATATCATGTTTAGACTGATATGCTGAAGATAATCTGAAATTGAGAATATGTACAGTCCTTCTATGATACCCATCTATTATTATAAACAGTATTTCATACACCTTTTTATGTCCCTCCAGTGCGATGCATTCTCATTTTGTGGAAAGGAATTTCATGCATCTCACCAAAACAATAATCTAGTGCTTCAGAAATAGATCCATCATAACTGTGGTAGCCAGCTCAATATCCTTTCTTATTTTTTCAAATTTGAAATTGAAAAAAAAAAATAGTTGCAGTGTGAAAAGAAGCAGATTTCAGTGTGAAATTGTTGCTGAAATGGGAGAAACACTGGGATTTTTTCATTGACTTTCTCTTCTGTCCTGCTCTGTCTCCTCCCTGCCCAAGCAGGGTATATGCAGCACATCACAAGCAGGTAATTATTGCTGAGACCCAGGTTGTTCATTTTCAGCTCATGATTAAAACCTAAAAGGGTGGATGGTTCTACAGAATTGCTCACATTCACTGACAAGCACAGTGTTATCATTAGTTTTGATTGACTTTTCTTTTTCTCAGATCCTCTGGGATTTTTTCCACATGTCTGACTGCTGTTGAGCAGAGCTGAACATACTTTTTCTGATCACTGCCATACTGAATCTGACCACTGACAGTATAAGCCTTTTTGCAGCTCATTAAGGCCTTTCTTTTTTTTTTATTTCCCCTCTTAATATTTTACATTTCATAACTTAAACATATTTGTATGTGTGTTGGCCCTTGTCAGTACCGTCTCCTCTGTTCCAGTGTTTCTTCACATATGGTGTGGAAGGGCAGGAGAAATTAAACAAAGTCTAGAACAGGATAATTAACAGTGCTCTTCATCTTTCCAAAACTTGTTTTTCAGGTTTCATGGTTTTCTATAATGGTTAGGAGGGCCTGAAGACCACAGTCTCACCTCAAATACATGAAATCTGTTTGCTGTTCAGAGAACTTGCTATAAGACCATATCCTTTATATTCTTCCTGGGGTGGAATTTGACGAGGTACGACATAATATTACAGTCCTCCAGAGAACAAATTGAGCGCATGAGGTCAAATATAGGTCTCTGAAGAGGAGATAAATCATACAATGCAGACACAATTTCCTATTTTTCCCCTGTGCACAGCACAATGCACACTCTAGCATGGCCAAATGATAATACTAAGTGGTTAAGGCAGATGGTTTGTATAGTAATGTACCTTGTACCATAATTGCTCCTTGATACTTATACCTGTGATACATGAAGAATTTGCAGCCTTTGTATAAAGACTAATTTTAAAGCTTGCTTCCCTCTGTGATGATAGCAACTTTTTGGTATTGATCATAATAATTATCCTTCAGTTCCTTAGGGCAGTTTGGAAGAACTGAAGAACATAACTATTCCAAGTGGATTCAGTTTTAAATATGTGAAAACATCATTTAATCCAGCCTCCCTGTCATGGGCAGGGACGCCTCTCAGCTAGATCAGGCAACACATGGGGACCGAATGGGGATCGAACCCGTGACCTTGGTGTTGTTAGCACCATACTCTAACCGACTGAGCTAACCGGCCTCCCAAGTACTTGAGTAATTGTAGACTAGAGATTAAATAGGAAAATATGATTTACTTCATTGTATTGCAAGTGTAATTGGTTGTCTGGGATTGAGATTTATTTATTTTTTCCAAGCGAGGAGTGAAAGTCGATGAGTAGAGATGTAGAAGATTCAGCACTTAAAATAGTCATTTGCTGAGGACAGAACAGGAAGGAAACACAGGAAAATTGATGCATCTCCATAAAGCCACTAAGGACTAACCTTTACTCTCTCCTGTGCCTTACCACTTGGCCTAACCACTGATGGATGAAAATTGATTTGCTCTGTTTTGCCTCTAAGTTGCCTCTTTAGTCTCTCTGAAGAAAACCCAGTATCAAACTTAGCATTCTTAATATAAGATCCATTTTCATGGCCACTTGCTAACGCCACTGCTCTTGCAAATCTTGCAGATTCGTTTGCTTTCTGTGAATGAACATTAAAAATGCAGCTATGGTAATGTAGGGTGTGTAGATCTGTAATATCCTATCTTCATCTTTGAACTTCAAGACTTATAGTGATAATATTGCGGTAAGTTGAAGTGGAATATTTCGCTGTCTAGCTGCTGGGAAGAAGGGAAGAGAGAAGAGACATTGCTTGTATTTGACTAGATAGGTGGCAAAATAAATTCAAGAGATTGAATATTTGGTGATTGACTTGTATTACTTATAAATTTGGACTGAATTGATGTAATAGTTATGGCTTGGAAAAGTTCCAGGATAATCCTATTAGTGGAGTTATTTAGTGGTGAAGTGGGGGCTATTTTTGTTGTTTTCCCCCAAAGAAGTGTATCAGGAGAACATTTCCTTCCTCTGAGGTACAAAAGACATTAGATAGAATGCTTCTTTTGCCTGAAAGTTCAGAATCCATGTCCGTATTCTGACTTCTGTTACTGCAAAGATGGGATATTGTGAGCTGGGGTTATCTTTACAGTTTTGCAGCTCTATCACATTGAAAACTGAGATATTTATAGAATCATAGAACCATTAAGGTTGGAAAAGACCTCTAAGATCATCTAGTCCAACTGTCAACCCGGCATTACCATGACCACTAAACTATACCCTGAAGCACAATGCTTACACTTTTTTTGAACACTTATTGAGCAAGATAACTAGTGTTTATATTACCTGAGAGGATGAAGACTTTGATTCATAGATCTGCTTCAGTGCTTGTATAATGGCAAAATTGGGATCTCTGTCTTAAACTTTATACCACCCTAGAAAAGCTGATATGCCAGCAGTGAGCAGCTCTCCTGGGATGTAGTGGGTTTAACTTACCTTGGACAAAGTACGATATTGGATAAAAGTACTGATACTGCACAGTATGATATTTGATAAAAGAGGGCAGCCAGTGTTTTCTGCTTTTGTATTTATGTGTATCCTTTGTTTCTTTCTAAGTGTTCTAACTTGTGTATTTAATTTTGGATTTGTTATAAACTTTCATTTGATCTGAATACAAAGAAAAGTTTGGGGCACTGCAGTGTAAGAAAGACATTGACATGTGCTGGAGCAGGTCCAGAGAATGGCAAAGAAGCTGTTAAGAGGTCTGGTGAATATGTCTTCTAAGGAGGGGTTGAGGGAAATGGGATTGTTTAGTCTGGAGAAGAGGAGGCTGAGGGGAGACTCTTTACACTTACCTGAGAGAAGGTTGTAATGAAGTGGGAGTCAGTCTCTTCTCACAAGTAACAAGCAATAGAACAAGAGGAAGTGGGCTCAAATTGTGCCAGGGAAGGTTTAGATTGGATATTAGGAAAAATTTCTTTACTGAAAGAGTGGTGAAGCGTTGGAGCAGCCTGCCTGGTGGTGGAGTCAACATCATTGGAGGTATTCAAAAAACGTCTAGACGTGACACTTGGAGACATGGTTTAGTGGTCATGGTGATGCTGGAATGATGACTGGACTTCATTATGTTAGAGGTCTTCTCCAACCTTCATGATTCCGTGATTCTATGAAAAGCATTGTGAGGTCTTCTGCATTCATATTTGCTCTTATTTAATGGCCAAGCTAAGATATCCTCTGTACATTTGACTTTGCAAGGTAGTGGTGAAACATGTGGGAAATGTGAGAGCTCTCTCACTGTGGTCTTTCACAACCAGCCGGCATTACAGGATATCTCATGCTCCTGGTTGTTTGTTTATGATCTTATGCTGTTTGGTTGGTTGTTTGTGGTGGTGTATGTTTTTGTGTGTTTGTTTTGTTGGTTTTTTTCTGAGGTGGATCCAGATGAGGTGCAGGTGTTGGGAGCAAAAGGTGGTTTAGATCCATGCTGTATTATACACAAGGGCATGAACTTTAGGATAATGATGATTTCATTACATCCTAAATAAAATTTCATTGGACAGTTTGTCTAAGACATACTTTAGCTACAAGGACAGGAAAATTATTGCATGATAAACCTCTAATACTCACCTTCAATTTGTATTTCAGAATACGCTGCTCTCAGAAAAATGCTTAGAGTAACTATTTGTGAATGAAAACTTGCATTAGCCCTCAATTTTCAAGTGTAATTGTCAAATTGCTGGTGAAATGTTTTGTTGTCAGGGCTGTTTGCATAAAATCTGTCACTTTGCCAAAGAGCCTTTAATAACTCTCTTGTTTTTAAGAGCCCTTTGCTTCCAAACTCTGCATGCTCAGGGAGAATGCAAAATGGGGACTTTTAAAGCAAAGTCATTTCTCAGCCAGAGACATTTACAACAAAGGGACCCTTTTGTTTTATTTTTCTGGCAAGATACTGAATGGTAACATTGAAGTAGTTTGGGCTACTTTTTGGAAGACTGAAATATCTTTGAACTGGCTTCCATGCGTTGGGAATATGAGAATAAACTTACCAAAGACAATACAGCAAAGCCAATGTGAATATCAGAGCAAAAAAACCTGCTTTAAGTTCATGTTTATGCTCACTGAATGGTTCTTTCAATTTAAAAAAAAAGTATTTTTGTTTCATGGAGATGCTACAGAGCTTTCTTCAGCCCCCTTCTCCCCTCTGCTTTTCAAATGACAATTTATGCACGGGATGCCTGGTTATCTGTGGTAGTAGGAGAGAGAGCAGAGAAGGACAATGACACAGGGCAGCTGTGGCAAAACAAATACAGATAATACAAAAGATATGCAAATCACATGATAAAAGTGCACAGTAAAAGTGCAATGGAGATGAGATGTTGGTGAGCTAATACTTACCTGAGCCAGTTTGGACACTTGCCATGTGGGCCTGTTTGGGTACTGAGTCCAAGCTGGCTGTGTCTGGAGCCAGCACAGATGCCTCTGTGCCTGTAGCCCATGTAGTCCAGCACCTGGGTATTCTGCCTGTGGGTGATGGTGCATTGGCTGGTTTTGATAAAAACGTATTTTCCAAACCTTTATTGAGCCCTTTAGCACTATGTTTTTAGTCTCAGCTGAGTGTTTTTAACCCACTCTTAAGGCTATGAAACCCCTACTTCTTAGTAAGGGATTTCCTGTTTTCAGGAAAAAAAAAGTCTCTCCTAGAAGTGTCATGACATTGCTTTCTACAGGATGGGTGATATCCTAAGATTTCAGTTTTGAATAGACAGTCATATATGAGTACCATCTGGAGGAAACGGAGGAAATAAATCCATGAACACTGTTTTCAGTGTGTAGAAAAGCTAGTAAAAGGAATAAACTGGAGAGCATAGGCATTTTCTGACCATTTACAGCCGTCTTTCACTGTTTTCATCTTAGCAATATGACATTCACCACAGTTTCAGAGTGGATGGATGTTGGCTTGTACAAGGCTCTTTCAGTGGCCCGTTGCCTACTTTTAGAAGTCATGGTCTTTCCAAAATTATATAAACTAGGAAAAGATTTTAACGTAAGTAAGGCTCAAGCTATGTCTTGTGCCTTTGAACTACTGTGAACATCCATCTGTTGTTTGAATGCCATTTGAAATGCTTAACCCTTGCCAAATCCTGCTGCCTTTGAAGTCCATGGGAGTCTTGCCACTGACACCAGTTGGGGATAGGTTTTAGCTGACAAAATTTCTATTTTCCTTTGTTTCACATAATTTGTATGTGGACTCTAACACACAATAGGATCTGCTTATGATTAAGACTGACTGAGGAAAAGGGAGATTTATAAGCAATATGTATCTCTGGCCTAGCAGTGGAGAATTTTACAGTTCACTGTGGGGTTGTTTTTGAGGCTGTAATGCCAGTTATGTTTTGATGCTAATGACTGTCTTTTCTCATTCCCTTTTAGGAATCATGTACTGGTGGTATGTCTTGACAAAGGGAAATTTAATTACGTGAACCTGGACATCATACCGATTGTTTAAAATGTCAATTATTCATACAGTATTGCTTTTCCTGAACAGTGAAGAAATATTTACCCTTGTTAGGAAAGATAGATGAATGATTCCAGGCGCTCCTTGTAGTGAGTGATTGTATGAAATATTTAACCAGTCTTTCAGCAACATACGATTCTATACTTGTGAATATATATGTGAAATACATAGTCTTTTATTTTTCGATCACTTGCATGCTTGATATGTGTAGTACACTTTTAAGCATCTGCTTAGGTAATGCATGGACTTAGCATTTCAAGGATCTGTGGTTAAACCATAGGCTGCCATGGAGAGGATTGTGCTGTCAGATTTGTGTCAGAGGAGCATGGAATTGTAGTCTGGTATATAATTAGAAGGGTATATTCATAATTAGAAAAGTGTATTCCAGAACACTCTTAGATGACTGAATTTATATTGATTATTCAGAGTAGGTGTAGATAAAATTACAAACTTCGCACGTATATAAGAAGCATGCATACTCTTAACGTCACAGGCTGATAGGGTACTGAAAAAACATGCAAGGATGAGCAGAAATAGTCTGTGGTCCAGATAAAGTGGAACATACTAGAAAGGAGTGTTTTCTGAAAGGTGATTTTGTGCTTAGTGGCTTCTCATCTTTTTTAGTGCCAGACTGTTCCTGTCACATAGATTAGAGATGGCTGGAGGGTGGATTTGGAGAGCTCTGAACAGCCTTTGTGGCAGCCAGCACCTATGAAACAGCAGCATGTCTCTTCAGTGCTGGGTTAGCAAGGAGAGGCCGGTTTCACATGAAATATTTTGTAAACGGGAAGAGACTATGCTTCTCCAATACATGCTATTTATCCGTGGTGAGATAAACCAAAGCTGCCCTAGAGCTTCCAGAAAGTTGGTCCTGTCTGCTGCTGCTGCTCTAGAACTTGACGAAGAAGAAGAAAGGGTCTAAATTGCCCAAGAAAAAGGCTACTCTGCTTTCTGCTGGCTGAAAAAAAAAATGGTTGAAGAATATCTCCTTTTTAGCCTTTGCTTTTTTGCAATTCAAAAATGCAAATCATAATAAGTGCCGTGATTCTGATTCAGAAACTCCAGCTGTTGTTTTAAGGAGGTCTTGTCTATATGGGCTTATACTGAAAATGTATAAGATAAAATAGACAGTTCCAGACTGTTTGAAAACCATAGCTGCTTGTTTCAAGTGCTGCAGAATATCATGTGAGACTTAAGCATACTTCCAAATGCTGTAACTTCAGTGCCTTTGTGTCTGTCACTCACTGATGAGATGGAAACCTACACAACTGAATTGTTTGTTCTTGTATTTCTCTTCCTACCAGAGGCAAGATGGGAGTTTCAGATGCTTATGAATGTGCAATTTGACATAAAAGGAAACATGTGTTTTGAGAAGGAATCATTGTAAACGTAGAAAGAATCATTCTTTCTAATTTACATGGTATTGGTTATACCAGATGTTGTCTGAATCTCACCTGATCTTTTGTATCGCCGTGAAGCTGTTGAACACGCTGGAGTTTCTGACTTACAAACCCGAAAAGGAGAATTCTGGCTTCTCTTTGCAAAGTTGTATGTAAGACTTGAGCACAGCACTTGTCATGGTCGCCCTGTGCAGCTACTAAATATTTCATATGAAGTGCTATTCTGAGTATCTGATTAATTATTTAAAGCTAAACATCATTTCTCTTTGCCGCATAAGAGATTTGTGAGTGGCAAAGGCTAAATTGTACAGAATATTGTTTCCAAAACCACTTCTTGTTTGCAGTAACCTGCTAAAACCAGAGGTATATTAGCAAGGCAAGGTATATTAACAAGGCAAGGTTAATCTTGGAGATAAAACTAGTAACTAACAGATTTATGATTTATCATTTAGGCAAGCTTTGTGGTCTGTTAGGTTCAGTGTCCTGTCGCTATTAGCCACTCCCAGATATTGCCAAGAATAGTGAAAACATTCATCTATAGAACTGCTGAAACTTTTTTTTTTTAAAGATTGCAGTTAAAATTAATTCATCAGAGAAATCTCACTCATTCTCCTTTATCTCCAAATTTGTACTGCTGATTTATTTTCAGCTGTATTATATGCTGCTGAAGTCATAAATAAATAACACTGTTTCTATTTATTGAAAATGTACCCCTGATAAGCAAGAATATAAACTATGATTAAATATATAAACTATTGAAGCACGAGTTATGAGACACCTACATGAAAAAAGCCTAGATATTTTAAGACTGAGACAGTTGGGGTTGTTCAGTCTGGAGAAGAGAATTCTCCAGGGAGATGTACTGAAAGCAGACTTTCAGTACTTAAAAGGGGCTTATAAGAAAGATGGGGACAATCTTTTTAGCAGGGGCTGTTGTGATAGAACAAGGGGTAATGGTTTTAAATGGATTTAGACTAGATGTAAGGGAGAAATTTTTTAAGGATGATAAAATGCTGGAACAGGTTGCCCAGAGACATAATATGTGCTCTATCCCTGGAAACATTCAAGGTCAGGTTGGACAGGGCTCTGAGCAACCTGATCTAGTTAAAGTTGTCCATGCTTACCTCAGGGTGGGTGGACTAGATGATTTGAAAGGTCCTTTCCAACTCAAACCATTCTGTGTTTCGGCACAGACTTGCAGAGGTTTTTAGTTGTCTTCTAGCAACAGCCTTGTTTGTTGACAAAATCACATCACAGCTTGCACTATATTGCTGCTTTTTAAGATTTCTGATAACTTTTTCAGATGGATATGCCACTTAAACTCTAACTGGTGTGCTCACAACACTTGTTTTATATACCTTTTTCATCATACATGAAAATGTCTAGATTTTTTTTTCTCATTCAAGTGATCATTATGTGCTATAGTACATAATTTTCTGTTCAAAGGGATGTGAGGTTTTTCTTGGTCAAAAAAAGTGCTGGAGCAGAAGATATACCTAAAGATTTAGGATTCTGTTTAATCCAAGGAATTGAAGACATTCATAATCTGATCTAAAGTTCAGGTAAACAAATCAGATTCAGGATGCTGTAGTTAAATGCATGCTGAAGACAAGGGACAGCATGGCTCTGGTTTTAATATGTTATACTAAAGCTTCTAAAACTTGTTACTTACTGCCATAGTCAGTGATATTTGGATGTAAATTAAAATTGAGAAACATAGAATCATAGAACAATTCAGGTTGGAAAAGACCCTTGGGATCATGGAGTCCAACCATTAACCCTACACTACAAGTTCACCCCTAAACCATGTCACCTTTCGTGCAAAAATAAAAGTAATTTTTGCTTTTGTGCAACAATAAAAGTAAGTTTCCTTTATTATGGGTAGACCTAGTCCCACAGTGCTGTGTATTAGGTTCTCATTATGTCTGTAACCCTGCTCTGTAATACACTACAGGAAGGCAAGAGAGGTGCAGCACTGAACGAGAGACCTTCCATGGGTCTGTCACCCTGCTTCTGAGCAGTACTTAATAGCTTGTGAAAGGAGGTGACTAGTCTCCTGGGACCTCTTCTTTCCCTGCTTGCCTTGGTGTCAGGGTCTTTTCAGCTCTGGGATGCAGGCAGGTATGCTGGCAGTGAGAAGAAGCATTGATTTCTTTCTTAGCCTGTAAAAAGAGCACCTTATGTTTCTTTTTGGATTACCCCACATCTTTTGATTGCTTGAAAAAGTAATTGTATCCATAGGTTTATATCCATAAAGTTTATCTCGGTGTTATAACACAGGCTTTGCAGCTAAGCAGCAGTAGCTGAAAGATGGTGCAGAGTTTAACTGAAGCATGAGATGGTTTTGACCTCCTCTTCCTGAATGTTTCCTAAGCTTGAAAGTGAGCATGCGTGGACTCCACAAGATTCTTATAAGTAATTTGTGCCATTGCAGAAAAATAACACAGTAATATATATTTGCTCATTAGTGTAAAAATATAGTAATATAATAATTTTTCTCTGAAAATATTTGGAGACAGTTGAGATTTAATACTTGTATTTGATATAATGTGCTTGAGAGGGTCTTAGAAGAAAAAAGATGACATGGATTACAAATTTTGAATTTTTTTTTTTCTTACACCTGAAGAAGCATGTGATTTATTTCCGTGTAGTGGTGGTGTATGCTTCTTGTCAGGGCTACTGCTGCTGGGTGATGGGGAGCTTCCTCTCCAATAGTTTGAGTGGGATTATTAATAATATTTGGAGAAGGTGTTGAAATCTCTGAATATGCACTATTTAAAGTGTCAACAGCTTCTCTTGTGTGCCACTTTTGAAGAGCATGACAAAGTCATGCTTGCTTGCTGCTCTTGGGGTTGAATAGGGCTTTCACCTGGCTTTTTTCTTTTGAAGGGTGGAGTCCTCTGAGCGAAGAATTATTCATTGAGCTGTGCTCCATCCAAACACGTTCAATGACAGTGAAGTGGTTTTGATTGTAGGCTGGAGGGAGGGGAGGAGGAGGGGTTGTTTGAGAACACAGGTTTTTGACAGATCTATCAGTATTTTATCTGAAGACTTTCTGTGAGGGGAGGGTGCAGGTCTTCTGAAGCTTTCCTACACTGTAATAACAAACATTTGTTGGCAATAGTAAAGGAAATTGAGCTTTTAGCAAAAGTTTGATTTCGTATGTCAAAGTGAATGTATCTGAGGGCCTTTAAGATTTAAGCTTCATTTCATGTAGAGTCTATCTATGTAGTGCTTACATCACCTGCACAGTCTGATTTTTTTTTAAAAAAGTATGTTTTCCAAATCTTTATGCTCTCTCTTTTCTACTTTTTTTCTTTCTTTTTCACTTTCCCTTCTGTTCTTTTTCTGCCTTTTGCCTCGTTATTTTTTTGTTTTGTGGTTTTTTTTTTCCCCCTTCCTTTAAGCTATATCATTTTTCCACTGTTTGCCTGCCAGCTGGCTACCTGCTCTTGAAAATAAGGCATCTCCCAGGTGAGACAGGTCAAGCTAGTAGGTGTTCCCACTCTAAATTGAATGTCATGAGAGCAAAGAAGCAAAGACTTTCTTATTTGTCTTGGCCTCATAAATGGCCTCTTCATGATCAAGGACATGAAAAGGTTTTGGCTTCTTTTGTTTTAAGGCTGCAGGACTAGGTACACTTCAAAAAGAGCTTCAGATTGGGACTGGGTATAGCTTCTGGCCCACACAAGTCCTTGCAGCAATCCCTTTCCCCAGGACCTGAAGTTCTTCTTACCTTGCCACCTACTCTTTCTGGCTTTTGTCCTGTTTTGGGAGGATTTAGGTAGAGCAGCAGCTACCTGCATGGGAAAAGATGCTGACAGAAACCAAACAGGTGCTTCCTTTGTAAGGAGCAGGCAACTTGTGGAATAAGAGAGGGATCTGCAGCGGGGATGGGATCTAACACAAGTGAGCTTTCTGTTACCTCTGATGTTGCGAATTCATTAAAACTTTTCCCAGCAGCTGCAGCTGGGTGTTGCTAGCTGTCCAACACACTGTGCATCAAGCCTGTCTTGCTTGATTGCACTTGAGGCTTCCCCTTCTCTTTACAGATAGCTGCGAATGGAGACTATCAAAGGTGAATGTATTAAATACGTCTTACAACTGAAGTTATCTGTGTTTTGTGTTCAGTCATTGTGGGTGTTGGGGTTTGTTTTAGGGGGTGGGATTGGTTATTTTGTGTGTGTTTTCATGATCCGAGTTATCCTATTCTGTTACCCCAGATAATTGTGTTGCCTAAGTGCTGCCTTTTGTGGAGAATTGTGCCAGGGTTTATTAATAGCAGTAGGACATTCCCTGTTGGGTGCTGTGGATACATCAGCTTAGGCCTTGCACAAACACATCTAAAGCATCAGTGATGCCAACAGGAGTTTTGTCACCAGCCTCTGCCAAGTTCAGGATTTTCCACATGGCTCTAAAGAGAGATCTGTCTCTGCAGTTGTTGTTCTTTGTACTTAGCTTATATATGACCCGTGTTTAACCTGAGTGCTCTTGATATAAATTTTTCTGTGTAAGCTCTCTGGTTTCCTGTGTCTCAGCTTGGCTGCCTAATCAGGAAGAGGATTTTTAGACGATTCTTTAGTAGGCATAAGAAACAAGTGTGCTTAACATAACTGCAAGTGTGAATCAAGAAACCTTCTGCTGAAAGTTCATATACCGAACAGAGCTAATCCACCATATGTGTGACCTAAAAAGTACAGACATATGGATATTCTTCCCTCCCCCAGTTTCTTAGCCTTTTCATGGCTGCTGTGATTGTAAGTAGTCCGGTAACACTATATGCTTGATCAATGTATGGGTTTGCGATGGTATTTCGCAGTTAGGGTTCCTGCATTGCACAGCATGCCTCTAAGAGAAATGAAAAGAATACCATAAGCTTTTCAGCTGTGACATGTCACCTCAGCAGTGGTATGCCTTTGGGAAAAATAGAGGAGTGTGACAACTTTTTGGTAGCCCAGGAAGGATGGTGCATACCAGAAGAATATTCTCTTCTCAATTCTTATTTAAGCGGTTTATACATTCCTGATGCATTTTCCATGTAAGTGATGTGAATCTGCCCTTGCTCTCTGACTACGTCTGCTGCACCTCCTGCATTTACCCCCCATTACAGTGTGAAGGAGAGAATAAAGACTTCTAGTGTCCTGAACTATAGGTAAAATAACAATTTATACTTTTAGAAGAGGATTCACTTTTTCACTGGGGGATATATGGCTGCCAGGCTCTTGGGAATTGTTTCTTTGCTTCCAAAAGCCAATTACAAAAGACAAAGCAGTGGCCAGCCCTGCACCCCCTGAAGTCATTTGAAGTCTGGTCCTGCACAGAAGGTGCCACTGAAACAGCAGAGCTTTTACTGATTTGCAAATATGTCAGTATTCATCACAGATCCGGTTTTGTGACACCTAATTTGTCACTTATTACACTGCTGCCGGACGTAACATGTTACCCACTTCTGTCAGGATTGAAAAAGCAGGCACGGTATGGACTGTATCACAGCCAAAGTGTAAGCATGTGCTTCACAACTCTGTTGTAGACAATACAGTTTGGCCAAAGTGAGTATAATCAGTTCATTTGTATGCACAGCTAAAATTACTGAAGAGTAGCTTCCAGATAAGGATTCATTTACAGAACGGTGGCAACTGCCTAATTATCTATAGGTACGACTTTAGTTGTAGTCTGTTACCAATAAAGAGTATGTTTAGTCTACAAGAAGAGGCAAATGAATAGAAAATGTGCATGAGGCAGTTTAATGTTTAAAGTACTGTTTGCAAATACAAGCTATTAAAAAAAGTGAATCATGCTGGAAAAAAAATGCTCCCAAGCCGTAAAATATTAATTGATCATTAAGTCATTGTAAGAGGCACTGATATATACCCTGTGTCTAAGTGTGTCCCCCTTAACTTCCATATGCTGTTTGTGTACACCAGTGAGGAAAAAAATTAGTCCTTAAGAATCAAATCGTACCAAAATGTTTACATTTTATGGAGGATGTTGTAGAAAAAGACTATCCAGTAATTCACCAGTACAAAAGCTTGCATTGGTGGAATGATTACATTAACATTACGGTTTTTCTAAAGTAAAGAATATATACAACCGTATCTCTTCTGGGGACATGGAAGACGTGGAATATAGTACTACTAATTTCTTATCAAATTCCTAACTATTCATTTAGTGCAAAAGAACGTACATATTGTATGGATATGGAAGTTAGGAAAGGGCTTGAATCTTTGTCCACCTTTGGGCTGAATCTGGAGAAGCTTTTGTCGTGTGAAATGTATTTTGCTGTGGGAGGGAGCTAAACGCTTGCCAGTTTCAGAGCCCCCTGAGGACTTACACTGAGGCAATTTGCAAGATAGCAAAGAATAGGTAATTTATTAAAGCAACAAATACAACAGGTTCTGGATTACTGTTAATAAATATTTTTACTGCAATAGGGCTAATATATAATAATTATTGCTAGCAAAATACTGTCCCAGGCATTTCTCACCGGAAGGTGAAAGCCAAGAAGGTGTCTCTGTCTTGGGTGACAGCCTGTCAACTGACTCTTCTCGGTCTTCTCTTGCTCCACAGATGTGTTCCTTCCATATTTCTTACATCCTAACCTTATCTGTTTCCCCTCCAGAGTGACATTTAGAATGATTTGGGTGGGGAGCCGAGTACTGTAGGGATATATGTTTAGCATGTACTTCGTTAAGCTCATTAACAGTCAGGAGTGTTGACTTTGATATGCATATTAATAATAATGAAGCAAAAATTTTAACTGTGGGCCAAATGACCTTCATGGTTCAGTTTTGAAGCAATTTATCTGCCTTCAGGATTATGTTGAAGTTGTTAATCTGCATATATCCATACTATTTAGGCAAAACAGGATCAGCCTGGCACGACGAGACTCCTTTCTCCAGCTGCTTCTCTGTGCAGGTCTGGGTGTCCGTACCCAGTGTCTGCACTAGAGATAACTGGACACCTGCACTCTTAACCCCTTGGACTTTAATCTCACAGCATTTTGGCTTCCAAGTAGAGAACTGGAGAGATGATCATTATGAGGTCCAAGCTGGGGAGAACTCTTCAAGAGACAGCAGAATCCAGGGTCCTTCATTTGCCTGTAGGAGAAGATCCTCAACTGAGGGAGTGTGTCTGAAGGATGTAGCAGTGGATAAGAGTACCTGAGAATTATTCAGAGATGCAGTGATAATTCTTCATGTGCAAATCGCATCTCCCAACTGAAAATGAACCATGTTGAAGCACCTTGTGGGGGCAAATTAGATAGGGGAAAAGGGAGGGAGTGATCCTTAGCTGATGCACATAGCTGTGGGTCTGTAATTTATTGACAGTATCAGCTGTATAGCAGGTAAATGGTTGTATTGATCTGCAGTACATACATAAGTCAGGGGAAATGGTAGAGCACATGCTGAAGTCTGCTGGACTGTTCTTGTGCTTATTGTTTTCTGCATGTGTACTTGAAAACTGTCTGGGAAATCTTGAATTTGATAATCTGCTATGAAAATCTATACATAACAGGATGGTATCTACATTACCTATGTATTTAACATGCTAGAGCAGCACTAAAATGCTACCCAACGGTACCATATATAATGTATTGCTGTATGTTTTCCAAAACTGGAAGTCAGATGGCCGTATGTTAAAATAAAGGAAGATGGTTTTCCCTAGAAGGTAATAATTTATCTTTTCTTACCACAAGTGCATTTAGTGCTCCTGTGCCAGTTAGAGGGAAATGTCACAGACGGGAAAAGGAGGGGAAATAGGACATATTTGCAAACTTAGAGGACTAGATTTCTCTCTAATTTATTTCATTTGTGATTTCTAGCCTTTCTGAATACAGACTAATAAGTTCTGTGTTCTAGCTCTAGTGGGACATTTTGGTAGTGTTGATCCTTCCATTAAAGAGTAAAAACTGACAAACTACTCTAGTGTAAGTAATTGACCCAAGGAATATGACAGCATGTACTCCAAAATGCATACCTTTAATTTTTCTGAACTCCAGGAGTATGTACCCAGGGAAAAAACAGGCAAGCAAAAACCACTGGTCTTTTTTTCTTCTTAACTTTTTTGTTTTAGGGAAGCCAGTCTCCAGATTAAGGCATAGGTGAAAATTAAGGAGGAAATTTCTACTTGACATACAAGTGCTAGATGCTACTGCTTTGCATTTAAAAATTTTTGTGCTCTTGCCTAGTGACTACCAGATAATACGTATTTATATTCTGCTTATGGATATTTTTGGTTCTTTCAGACTATTCCCTCTTAGAAGGCAAATTTATAGCAAATAAAAAGCATGATCAAATAACTTGTATTAGAGAAGAATGTCTGCATATAAATGGTGCACTATGGGTACCAGTTTCATTGTGTATTTGGAATTTTTGTAAGACATTTTGCAGAACTGCTAGCAGAAATTATTTTAATTGCCAGAGTAATCATATTTTATTCACTCTGGATTTTTACCAGGTAGTAGTAACAGAAGTGCACTCCTCAGTTTCCAATGTTTTAAATGTATAATTTTGCAAACTTCAGTTTTGTTCGGTTTCCCTCTCCCAGAATGTCTTGGCTGCTACTTGTACTTCAGTGTAAAAGGGAATGCCCAGAAAGGTTTTATCCTTGTCTTTTCAGCAGAACAAGCTGATATATCATACTTACTGTGCTGTATGAGGCACACCTATGTCAGTGTTGGAAGTGGTGCCAGGGAATGGTGAGGCCAGTACTTTTCCTTCTTCAAATTTGGACCTGAGGAGTACAGCAAAGCAGGTTCAAGTATACCTACAGTACTCACTCCTGTGTAGGTCTCCGCTTTCATAGACAGTCAGCTATGGTCCATGCTCTCAAATGCTCTAGTTCCTCAGTATCAAGCCCAAACAAGTCTTAACTAATCCTAACCATGCCAGCATTACTAATTAAAACTTGTAAAACATGTGAATTCTTTTATTTTCTTTTGTTTGATTACACCCATAGTCATATGAAGGTAGTGATGAAAGGGACCTCCTGTCAGTCCCCATCCAGTCCTCCACAATCACAGGTAATTATGCAACTGCTGTGAAGCTCATGTTAGCAGTTGCACATGGAGCCATAAAAACTTTTCTTTTGTGACCAATTTAATCTGCACTAAAGATGAAAAATGACTACTGTTGCTGTTTCCCTCCACAAAACACAGTCCTTGCCCTGAGAACCTGGGAGGAATTGAGGGCATTATCTACCCTCAAGTCCTGCTACAGCACAAGGCTCAGTTATAGCAAAATTCTTTGTCCTGTCGTTTACCATACAGTACTGCTGTTGCCATATTAAAATAGTGCTGTAACACATTTGATTGATGCACCTGTTACCTTTCAGCCATGTAGCAATAGCTATAGGTCAAGTGAGTTTATCTAAGTTGATGAAATTCCTATTCTCTCTTGAAGAGTGCTTTTGGCTCTCTGTCCTATGTTTAGGCTTTTGTTCTGAGAAGTGAGTGTGCACAGGAGTCCCCAGTGTGAATTAATCTTCTGTGGCCTTCTTTCAAGTGAAACTAACTTCCACGATAATCTGTTCTGTGTGGCCGTCAAACAATTTGGAAAACTTGCTGATCCTCACCACAATAGAAAACTGACACTTGAGAAACAGCTAACTGCTTTTGAATGTTGTCTGATGTATTTCTGGCATTAATGCTATTCAGGTTAGCACTTGGCCAGATAATGTTGTTTTGTTTTACCCATTATGGTTCTTCATATATTGTCTTCACATACGGAGATGCTTACAATCTAATTTACACAGCACCTTAGAAACAGCCCTCCATTTTTTTTAAGTAGATTGAGGTGTACTACTGTGTTTTTTATGAAGAGAAGCAAATAAACCCTAGCACTGCAGTTTGTTCCTGTGCTGAAAAAGGAGAGGAAGAATTGCTGGAACCTGTATTGTACATGGAACTAAGGAAAAAATGTATGAGATGCTCTAATACAACTGAATGTATGGAGGGTAGAACAAGTATGTGTATATACATTGGGGTTTTTTGAGTGTATAAATAACAAAAACCATATGGCTGCACTAATTTTTGGCCAGAAATGAGTTGAAAGGAAGATTTGTAATGACTAAGACCTGGGACTGTCTTAGAACAATTAAGAGAAGCAGAACATAGTGGAACTTCTTTTGCACTGGCTCTTCAGAGATGGTTTTACTGAACTGCACTGAAAGATGCACAAGAGCTTTAGGCAAGCCTGATAGTAAAGGAAGACATATGTATGGTAGCAACAGCAAGAATGCATATGACAGAGGAAACAGTGGGACAGTTGTACTTAGTTGTTGGTGTCAATCCTTTCCAAAAAATACGTTAAGTTTTTCTTCTGGAAGCTGCATTATGACTTAATTGTCAAACTACAGGAGAAAAAATGAATAAAAATGCAACATATGGAAGTAGGCCACACCTTGAAAACACTCCACTTGGAGACAGTCAAATTTTGTTACAGCATATACTGAACTTTTTAATGGAGAATCCTGCAAGTTGTCTGGCATTTCAAGCCGAAATGTCATACTTTTGGGTGGATTTGTTTGCTCAAGGGCATTTGGGAGGGTCTTGAGGTCACAAACAAATAGATGTTGACAGCACCTACTCTCAGGATTATATTACGTGAAACACCTTAAACTGAGTTTGTTTGTTTGTTTTCTTTGGTTGTGGTTTTTTTTAGAAAAGAAAGCATTGATAAAATACTATTTGAAAAGCCATTTGCAAGAAGCATGTCTCAAGACGGTAGTCTCACAATCCAGGTGTTTGATGCAGCTATTTTTGTACGGCCTGCAGTGAATGTACTGATTTATACTGTTATTAAACAGTCTACTGTCCCTCCAGACCTACAAGAACTGTGTCTTTTGTTTTATGCCTGGGGCTGGGAACAGTCTCACAGATGCAATTTGGCAGACAGGAGATGGGTGAAACTCTTGGCATCTTCTCCGATGACCATTTAGAAATGCTGTCTGCTGTCTTCTCTGGTCGCAAAGCAAAAGAAAGAGGCAGGACTGGAAACCCCTAAAAATAGCAGCAGTTTTGACAGCTTTTTTTTTTTAAACTCTTTTCTCCTCAGGAAATGTTTGTGAGAAGAGGTAAGGAAGGGAAAGGGTGCAAGGTTAGAGGGACCTGAAGCAGACAAAGAAATGAAGAATCTATGAAGAGTCCTTAAGATGAGTGCTCTGGAAAAATAAACATATGGAGGAAGAAAGAAATGCCTTATCTCTCCTGTCTTTTTGTATGTGTATTTGTCAATATATGACTAAAAGAGGAACAGAACAGTTGTATTTTTTCCTGGGTTTTTCACAAAGCAGATTCTTAATTTTCTGATGAAGATGTAATACAGATTATTGTTTCCCTTTCCATTGTGCTGAGAAACTCTGAAAAGTGAAAATCTTAGGGAACTGCTTGTGTTGAAGGTGTTCTTCAGTCTACTGCAGTAGGGTCTGTACACTGTACTAGTGTATGACAGACTGTCAGAAAAAGAGTACTTTGTTAGGTACAAGTTAATTTATTGTGACATCTCAGTGACCGTGAGATGAGATGGTGGAGTTTGAGATCCTAAGGGCAGAGAAAAGGGGGAAGCTCAGCAAGCTTGAAACCCTTGATTTCAGAAGAGCTGGCTTTCACCTCTTCAGGAACCTCCTTGGTAGTGTGCCATGGGATAGAGCCCTGGAGGGACTGGGAGCCCAGGAAAGCTGGTTGACTTTTAAGGATCATCTCCTCCAAGCTCAAAGGCATTGCATCCCTAAAAGGAAGAAATCAGGCAAAACCGCCAGGAGACCTATGTAGATAAACAAAGAACTCCTGGCAAAAATTAAATGCAAAAGGGGAATAAAACAAGCGTGGAAGCAGGGACTGGTAACCTGGGATGATTACAAGGAAGTTGTTCATGTAATCAGAGACCAGGTTAGAGAAGCTAAGGCCCTGGCAGAGTCAAATCTGGCCAGCGATATCAGAAATAACAGAAAAGGATTTTACAGCCATATAAGAGAAAAAAGAAAAATGAGAGAGAATGTGGGGCCTCTCTGGAAGGATACAGGTGACCTGGTTACAGAGGATGTGGAGAAGGCTGAAATACTCAACAACTTTTTTGCCTCAGTCTTCACTGGCAACCACTCGAATCACACCACTCAATTCAGAGCAGATGTTGTCTGGGTCTGAGGGAGTGAAGAACCACCCCGGGTAGGAGCAGAT